>NW_003303679.1:0-2055 GCF_000142945.1 Phytophthora infestans T30-4 | reverse complement strand
ACCAGGGTACCTGATCCCACGAAGACAGAAGGAATGACGGTCGAAGGAGATTCGCGGTGCTTGGATCCAATGGTGGATCCGACGAAGACTGAAGATGAACAAGTCTGTTACCATGAAGGCGGGGATCTACACGCTGAGGACCTCGGAGAAGGCATGGCGATGATCCCGGAGTACCACTGACCACAGAGGAGGTCACGATTGACGACACTTAAGTGGATCCAGGGGCGAACGAACACGCGGAAGTGGATCGGTTACGCCAGAAGATCTGGGAAAGCCGACATCTGCTGATTGTTAAAGGTAATGCATTAGCGCCCGCTGCCCGCGGAGTCAAATGCGACATCGATGTCGGCGACGCGAAATCGATCGCTCAAAGGGTGCGGAAGGTGGCACCTCAGTTCCAAGAAAAACTATCGGATCTGATTAAGGGCCTGCTGCAAGCCAAGATCGTCAGTTTCTCAGCGTCCCCGTGGGCATCTCCGGTGGTAATCATCATTAAGAAGAACGGGGTGGATATACGTCTGTGCATTGATTACCGGCTAGTTAACGGCCTGACTCGATTGATGGTGTATCTGATGCCTCTAATCAATGAGCTATTGGAAGATTTGGATAAAGTACTCTGGTACTGTTCTCTTAACATGGTCAGTGGTTTCTGGGTGGTGACTATGACGGATCGAGCTCGCGCAATATCCGCATTCATCACACCGTTTGGACTGTTCGAGTGGAACCGGATGCCGATTGGATTGAAGAACGCGCCCCAGATCTACCAACGCCTGATCGATAGCGCCCTCTATGGATTCACCCGAACACCGGAACCCGAAAGGGGTGGATCCGGGGAAGATCATACGGAAGTGGATCCATTCGAAGCAGGAGAGCCAGGGGATCCTGGGACCCCGTCTGTGTTAGGACGCAGATCTTATATCGACGACATTCTAATCCCGGCAGAATCGTGGGATCCGTGGTGCGAGAGAGTGACATCCCTACTGGAGGCGTGTACTAAGTGGAATTTCTCTATCAGCGTGGTGAAGAGCTATTGGGGGATGTGCAAGGTGAATTACTTAGGTCATCGAGTCTCCACGGAGGGACTGGAGGCGAATCATAAAGACCTGTCGTCGTTGGCAGACTTGTCCTTCCCACAGTCGTTACCGGTGATGCAATCCTTCTTGGGCAGTTTGAACTACCACAGTCGGTTCATCGAGGATTACGCACTGTTTGCTGCGGTACTATATGAATTGAGAGAGGTAGATTTTGCTGCGATGGCCACCCCAGCTGTCCGGATCAAAACCCAACAAGCTCTGGCCCTGGAGATGTCGGATCCACAAAGGGATCCAAGTAGTACGACGCCAGAAGAAGACCTAAAACAGGAGCTGGATCCACCCCGGAACCAAAGGAAAGAGGATCCAATCAGGATAGAGACGACGGATCAGAGCTCGGAAAAGGTGGAACCTCGGTGGATCCGAGCTCAACACGCATTCATGGAGCTGAGGAACAGGATCGCGACAACGCCCGTCCTCCGCCATTTCGATCCAGAGCGTCAACCTACGGTAATAGTTTATGTCAGTGACTGGGCAGTCTCAGCGACCTTGGTACAAGAACATGAAGGGATCTGTCATCCAGTCACCTTTTTCAGCTGGACGCTAAAGTCAAATGAACTGAACTACGGAGCGGTGGAGAAGGAAATACTTGCGCTCCTGCGCGTGTTGGATCTCAATTACAACCTGCTGATGGGAAGATCCATCCGGATCCTGACTCGACACTCTACGTTAGCTTGGCTGTTCAAGTCGGCCGGGTTACAAGGACGTCTGGGACAGTGGGCAGCCTTACGCTCGCCTTGGACACTGGAAATCGTGAAATGTTCGAAAGGGAAAGGCGAGATCCTGGGTGTCTTGGCCGCGAGCATCACATCTCGAGCTAAGATGGATGAAGCGCTGACTAGGATCGCTCCTAAGAAAGAGCCCAAACGCCGGATCCAGATCCCGATCCCGACGGTACAAGTGGCTGAGAAATCTGTACGTCCTGAGTTTCGATGGATCCGCTCGCGTACGACGTGGAGGAGGT
>NW_003303678.1:572554-575650 GCF_000142945.1 Phytophthora infestans T30-4 | reverse complement strand
TCGTGTCTGTGAAATATATAAGAAGATATCATTACGAGCTGCAACAACTGTCGGATCCGCTAGCATGATGTCACTGAGTCTGACCGTGCAAGTTGCCCCCCCCCCTGTTGAGAGTATTATGTACGAGATGATAAGTGCTTTGCGTGGAACAAGTACGGCCACATTGCGCGTGACTGCACCGACAAGGAAGCGAAGAAGCGGAACGACGAGTACATGAGGGACCGCGAAGAGAAGCCGAAGCCGGCGGAAACTAGGCGCGGGCGCAGTGAGGGGACTACAGCGTCCGCCACCCACTAGGGGTCCCCAGCGGGAGGTGCAGTCCAAGCTGAGTGCGACGACAGAGGTGAACGGGACGCGTACAGCGGCATTGACGACGTCGAGGGCGGATGAGACGAGGGCGATGGTAACGGCGGCGACGCCGGAAGAGGACGAGGCGAGCGTGACGTCGGTGGCAATACTGGCAATGGACGTGAATAATACAAGGAAAGGAACAGTTGCTAGTGTGCTAACGCTAGTGGAACGCTAGCTACAAATGTAGTTAGGACGTTCCCACAACATTACGTCTACTAGGATAGTAAACGATCGTTCGGGCGGACCTGAAGACCCCAGTTCTGCCCTTGCACCGGAATCAAACTGGACCTTGTAAACTACTTATATAGGCCAACCCAGTAAAAATAAGAACACGCTACTAGCACGAGCAAAGCTAGCAGGTGTTTTGAATCATCGTGGTCCCAACAGCGGAAGGGTACCAGGCACGGGTAAGCCTTTTACGAGATCACCGAGTGTTCAACACTCGGTTGGAAGAATAAAAGGGAGGCAATTCAAGTCTGCTCTCTCGGTAACTTTCGAAGAGTTGAAGTGGTGAAGCTTGAGTGTCTTGGCGAGACGTGGGGATGGGGTGGAGCAGCAGTGGAAAATCTTCACTCTGCGTCCGTGGATGGTTCCGTATCCTAAGCGAATATTCGAGCTTATGGATCCGGGGCCTAGATCGTGGATCTGGCCGTAGGGTTGCCTTGCGGGTGTGTTCCCTTGCCTTTGTAGTTCCTTTGCGTCGTACTTGCCGCCTCCTGTGACGGGATCTTGAGAGTTGGGAGCCTCTAGGGTATAACCGACCAAGTAGTAAATTCGGTTAACCTGTCGGATCTGCACGTGTATAGGAAAAGCTCACTAGGTTGTAGGATCTGGCCAATGTATTATCCAGTTATCGCTACCAACACTAGATTCGCAATTCCCAACCTTCTTCGAGCTCGTACGGCCAATGTAGTTCCGGTTCTTGAGGGCAGGAAGGCACTTGCGTGAATCTGTCCAAATTGAAGTCTGTATTGATACTTATGCCTATTCCTGCCTGGATTTCTACCTTCTATGTATTTCACTTGTTAAATTCCTTATTAGGCTCGGCTGCATGTCCCTTATTCCCTTGCTAATTTTCCTTGAACCCCCCTTTCCCCGCGGTTATTAAATTTCCCAAAACTCCCGCAAAACCATGGGGTAAAAAATATAGAGTTCCACCCTCTTTATGGGTAAAACTCCCCCCGGAAACCCGTTGGCTTGGGAAACCCCTCTCCCTGTTAAATGGTTAAATCGCCGTGTGAAATCGAATTCTCCAATCATCCAAATCATCTGCAACGTCGTGATTCCATGTCCCACAAAGTTCGAGATCCACCGCATCCATCATCCTATACCCTGGATCAGGTCTTCCAGGCGGGATCTCCCTCTTTTGGATCCGAACTCGGAAGTATGGACTCCGGGACACCTCGTGGTGGATCCTGACTTCTTGTTAGCCGTGACTACTAGATCCACCTACAGAGGGCACCTACCATCATTCGTTTCATAGGATCCACACTCGATCCGCCCTTATATAGTATATCCCATATCCATCTAAGTGAATCCAGGTAAGGGTGGATCCGAGATAGGTCTTGGTGGATCTTGCCTTCTCGTACATCGCTCATACCAGATCCACCGTCATTTCATACGGGGTGCTGCTTGTCATGGCTAATCCACCACAGGCAACTTGCATCCGTGCCAGACAACCCAAATCCTCTCTAATCACTTGAAATTGTCACGGATTCGGGATAGTGACCCCGCGTCAGGTCCATTCTCTTATTTCTGAGAAAGCACTTTCCCACAACCGCCTCCTGTACGTTGTCGGCGCTGCACAACAGCGTTCACGGCGTGCATTACCAGCATCCACACCCGCTTTTTCCTCTTCGTGACACATGTCTCCCGCCAAGCGTACCGGCAAATTGCCGGGCAAGGCCCCATCCACCACCCCTCCGGTCAGTCCGTCTTCCATGTCGCCCACCGATCTGCGGGTTTTAGCCCAGGCTCTTTCCGATCAGGTGCAAACCCTGACGGCGGAGCTCCAGACGGCTCAAGATGTCCAAGACCAAGCTGCGTCTCTGCACACTACCCAACTTCAGACCTTGCGGGCCCAAGTCCATGACCAGGCTATGGAGATCCAGGGGTGGGAGCACCGTGCGTCCTCTTGGTCGCAGGACCTGCGACTCTTGTTGGCTGATCAGGCGGTCGAGATCCGCGACCTGACCGGACGGCTGGATCGCGCCTCCCGTCAACGAGACGTTATGCGAGATGACAACGACCATTTCCTTAGGGAGATGGCTCTCGCCGGATCTGAGATCCACCAACTCCAATCCCGGATCCACGACCTCGAGCGGGATCGGGAGGATTCTCAGACTGCTAGGGCAGCTGCGGATGTGAGCTTGGACCGCCTCCGTGACGAGTTGCGTTTGACCCAGGAGGAGGTGGTGACCAACGACTATGTGGGATCCGCCCATGACGGATCCGCCTTAGGGTTGGCGCGTGGAGGGTCCCCCGCGCCAAATCCACCTCCCTCGTCGCCGGATGTAGCCCTGGCTCAACTCTCTGAGGAGTTGCAAGACACCAAGGAGTCGCTCGAGAGGGCGTCTGCCGGACGAGATTACGCGCTTGAAGAATTCGTGCGTATGACTCGATTGCGGGACGAGATCCAAACGAAACTGGCAGACAGCGAGCTCCAGCGGGACAAGGCGACTACCGAGTGGGCGGATGCCGAGCGTGCGCTAACGGAGCTGGAATCCAACGCTTCGCCGCATGGAA
>NW_003303678.1:538144-542413 GCF_000142945.1 Phytophthora infestans T30-4 | reverse complement strand
CGTCTGCTACAACTGCATTCTTGAATGGCTACCTTGGTCGCTCACCCATACTGGTGGAATGCCGTACCGGCCGTGCCAGTCTAGGATGGCCGCCACCGCTACAGCACTATTGGGGGTCGCACACGGCACCAGGTCACAGTAGTGTGTCGCCTCATCCTTCAGTACAAGTAGATATTTGTCACTGCCAAATGATTCACCTACAGTGAGAAAATCCCAGTGTAGAACTCCATTTCGCTCGTGACAACGTAGTGTTTCACCCCAAGGTCGCTGCACCACTTTACCGCCCTTTACATGCTGACACAACAGGCATGATGTCAAAAATTTATCCACTTTTGCTCGTAAATGATCCACAAAAAACTGTCGTTGTAGTTGCTCCATCATAGTGGCTCGTCCTCTATGACCTTGTGCACCACAATGTGCTACGATCATGAGGCGCTGGAGAAGTACCTCCGCTGCTTCTGGGATCCACAGTCTTCCTTTGCAGTACCAACCCTTGCCCGAGTTACCCCGAGTCAAAGTATCCGCTGGTACAGTACTTCTGTGCTGCTCTTGAGCCACAATAATCTCGTTAAGTGTTGGCCACGTGAAGTTTGGGTCGTCAAACGGTCGTATTACCGCTCTACTAGCAGTCTTCGCTGCGTTGTTGCTTGCTATAGTCGATGTAGTGCTCACTGGTCGTGTCGTCAGGGTCCTATCTACCTCCCCTCCTCGACGCTTGGCCTGCATCGTCAGGATCCTATCTTCCTTCCCTCGTCGACGCTTATTCCGGCTTACCGGAGTCCTTTCTTCCTCTCCTCGCCTGCGGTTCCGTAACACCATAGCTCGCAGAGCTACACCATTGTCGTGATTGCCAGCCCACCTCGACACCATATCAGCCCACACATTGTTGGTTCCGTCGATATGCTCGATGTGGTAACGATATTCTGTTAACTTCATTGCCCAACGCAACAGTTTGCCCCTGATGTGCTTCTTGACTTCCTTTCCTGGCGCAAAGACGTAGATTAGATTGCGGTGATCACAAAATAGCCGGAAGCCTTGCGGGCGTAAAAGCAGATAGCTGAGTCGATCACATGCACAAATGATTGGGTACGCTTCTTTCTCGATGACACTCCAGTTGCGTTGCGAACCCGTAAATGTGCCACTTACGCACACCAAAAGCTCATGCTGTTGTTCTACTACAGGTTTCCCAGTCTGCCACTTGCGCACTTGACTCACAATGATGCCGAAGCCAATATCGGATGCGTCAGTGACGAGGCACATCACTGCCTCTGGATCAGGGAAAGCCAGACTTGCTGCATTTGCTAGCTTGTCCTTTTAAGCCATCAAACGCCTCTCGTTCGCTGTTCGACAACTCTATGCCAATTCCAGACGCTACACGTTTTGTCTTCTTTGATGCAGTAGAAAGTACTTGATCCAGCTTTTCCTGTAGTGGTTTAGCTGCTCTGGCGAAGTCCACAACACTCTCACGCATCCAGTTGGACGCACAGAGAAATTGCTGTAACTCACCAGCATTGATAGGATACGGTACGGTACTCAACGCTTTAATACGCTCCGGGTCGTGGCTCACACCAGCACCGGTAATGATCTTACCACACCACTTAACCTCCGATTCGTACAGACTCGACTTCGACACACTCAGTTTAAAGCCAAAGTAATCAAGTAGCTCGAACAATCTTTCCAACTTTAAGAGATACGTCTTTAACATCGACTGCATAGAGTAGCAGGTCATCTATCCACACCAATAAGTGCTTGTACAACAGTTCTTGTAGGCACTTCTCAATCGTTGCTTGAAAAAACAAAGCTGCATCGCAACTCCCTTGTGGTACGCGTCTTGGCGTGTAGATCTTTTGGTGGGTCATGTAGGAGAGTATTTCTTGGCAAGCTTCATCCAAAGCAATCTGCCAGTACCCTTTGATAAAATCAAACAACCCAAAGAACTGACATCCTCGCACCAATTCCAAGTCAACTTGCGGGTTTGGCATGACGCCTACAATACCATCATCTGGATATTTGTTGGTTTGTAATCTGCTGTCTGTCGAAACTCGTTAGTACCAGGCTTTCGAACTGGCAGAGCTGGACAAGCCCATCTACTATTAGGATTCTCGTAGATCCATCCAAGTCCCTCCAATTTGTTGTTAAAGTCCTCCATAAACTTTCTGACCTCCGGCGGATACTTCCTTGCCTTACATTTGTAAGGTTTAGCATCCTCTTTCAGTCGTATTCGCATAGGTGGCACTCGAGCAGGAGGGTCGTTTCCCAGCGTCAATCTCCAATTATCAAACCTCGTCGCGATTCTCTCCAATTCTCCAAGATAATCCACCGGAAAGTTACGCTGCTTGGCTTTTTCAACCAAACCTCGCACCAATTTGTTAAGTTCATCACTCAACTCTGGTCTCGAGCTCACTTCAGGTTCATCAAATTCATCTACTTCGTCATACTGGCCTTGGCTAGCCAGCATTTCCAACTCTCTGTCAACGTCAATGCCCAAAGAGGCCAGCATCTCTTTACCAAGGAGAAATTCTTCAAGTTCACCGGGTACAATCAAACATTGTACCGGAGAGCTGATCGACACTGGTCCTGCCGCTGTTCGTAGCGTGACATTCACATTTACCGCTTCCCTTACCTCCACATCACCGCTCACCGTAATGCACGGAATGGGATTCTCCAACTCCACACTTTCGACTCCCGGACACACCTTCTTCAACCGATTAAACACTCGCTCGCTCATACTTGACTGCGTCGCTCCACTATCCACACAGAGCGGAGCACTCAACACACCTTCAAGCAGTACTGTACCGCCTTCTGGTGGAAGACACTCGCTAATACGACAGGCCTTAATTGCGTCTTCGTTGCTGCTGCTGCCCGTCTTTTTGCCTCGACAGATATTCTTCACGTCTTTTGGCTCGGATTGCAGCTTTGTCGGCATCGGTTGCCGTGGGGCAGTTGATAAATTCGTGCTCTTCGCCACAATGAAAACACTTTTTGGTATTCGGTGGACGGGCGAACTTGCGCTGCTTGTTAGACCTCGGCGGGACATCGGCGCTTCGCTTTGCTCCAACCGTAACACCAAACGTGGTGATCACTGGCTTTTTACCAAACGACTTCGTAGAGTTCTTCGTACTGAAGCTTTTGCCTTGCTTTGCAACTCTGGCATTCATCTGCCTCGCAGATTCGTCTGCCTTGTGCAGTTCCAGAGCAAAATCATTCACCAAAGCAAATAATTTTCTCACAGAGGCCTTTGCTTCACCGCTGCGAAATTCCAGTTCATTCTTAACCTTTTTTTTTAAAGGCCCAGGCAGGAACTTCATCAACACCTTACACTTGCGTTTGACACCTTCTTCGCCCAAGAAAAGGTCTTTCACACCGTTGCGTTTGATAATCTCATTCGCAAGATGAAAATACGCAGTAACACGACCTTCAATATCCGAGCGTGACATGTCAAACTTCAGTTCTGCACTAAAGAGCGCATCCATGTCAGGCAACTCTCTGTTCTTGAAACTCGCGGTTATCTCCGTAATCTTGGTCATGAGGAATTCGTCCGTCAAATTATCCAGGTCCACGTCCCAACGTGTCTCGCACATAGTCTCCAATAGGTTCTCATCAAACGAATTGCGCACTGAGCGCAGAACAGCCTTCACGTCCTCGTTACCGGCCTTGCATCTCGCCTCAGTGACGGCTACGTACTCCTTCCGGAACTTAAGCCAATCCAACAGGGCTTCACGCGACACATCGGTGATCAACGGCGCGTTCACGATAGCGAAAATTGGCTGCGGAGCTCGTGGTACAGATGGCTGTACCACCACCGGAACGCTGACACTTGCATCGTCTTCGATTTGCATCTTGGCGGCGCTCTCCTGGTTAGCTTGCTGACTCGACGTCATGATTCTTGTTTCCGTTCAAAGTTACTACCTTCGCAACTAAAGATATGTTTGTAGTGGGTATCGAAACTCGAACACACACGAGGGAAGCTGGCGCTTCCTTTTAGCCTTGATCTATTGCTTGCTTTGAGGTAAAACTCAAACTCCCTGACTAAACTTATCACTACGGCTTATCGGTACGTGATGTCACGTCCTCGACTATACCTTATAGCTCTCTATGAATTAAGAGAGGTGGACTTTGCCGCAATGGCTACTTCGGCTGTCCGGACCAAGATTCAGTAAGCGCTGACCCTGGAGACCGTGGATCCACTTGACACGACGTTGGGAGGCAACCTAAAGCAGGAACTAAATCCACCTCGGGACCGAGTGGGAGAGGATCCAACCTCGCCGG
>NW_003303678.1:534342-537530 GCF_000142945.1 Phytophthora infestans T30-4 | reverse complement strand
TTTCTTTGCTCTCCTACTTTTACTCTCTATCTATCTCTCGTGATATCCTCGTCCCCGACATTCTCTGTCTGCATGCTCTATTTCTTGTCGGTCCTAGCTTTCCTCTTCTACTTACATCAGCTGCCAGTCTCCATCTTTTTACCCCCGGCAGGCCAGCGCCGGACGAGCTTGCCGACTATGTCCAGACCTCTTTCTCACACCCTTCATGCACGTAGCATTTGCCTCAGTTATACCTCGTCTGCCTTTCCCAGCTATTGTGATCCCCTCTCGTCCTGAAGCGGTGACGTGTCTGTTGCAGCTGGTCGACGACATGGTTAACAACGCAGAGGGTCCGCTACCCTCCACATTCCCCGAACAAGCTGCCAAATCCCCTACCAGCAAACACTGGGAGAGCTTACTGGCTGGCAAGGGCTACAGGTGGCAAAACTCGCCATGGTTCCTGGTGGAGCGGTAGGAGAGAATGCGTCCTACTAGGAGTCCTAAAGTGTCCTACTGTCCTAAAACCTGGGATAAAAAACTAGCAATTCGGCTCATAAAAAAACCGATATTTAGGACAACACAATGAGTTTTAGGACGAAACAAGCCAGGGTCCGCGTGTCCTAATAGGACACTCGACAACTGGACACTCAGCTGTCCTATTAGGACAGACTGCAACTCAGACCACTGTACTATTAGGACAACACCAAGCCCAACATGTACTGTCCTCAAGGTAGGAGAGAATGCGTCCTACTAGGAGTCCTAAAGTGTCCTATTGTCCTAAAACCTGGGATAAAAAACTAGCAATTCGGCTCATAAAAAAACCGATATTTAGGACAACACAATGAGTTTTAGGACGAAACAAGCCAGGGTCCGCGTGTCCTAATAGGACACTCGACAACTGGACACTCAGCTGTCCTATTAGGACAGACTGCAACTCAGACCACTGTCCTATTAGGACAACACCAAGCCCAACATGTACTGTCCTCAAAACATCCTCAACTGGCCTAGCTAGAAACACTAATCATCTTAACGCCCCTCTCTCCAAGAGCAGCCGACTCTTTGTTGTGCGCGAAAAGCACCTCAACGAAACTTTTCTACTTCAAAGTGTGTGACAATATTTTTAAAGCGTTTCAAAGGATGACAGTCATTGAAGGTCATAATAGCCGCTAATAACGGTTGAGCGACTTCAACATACACATAGCAAACGACGGTTAATAATCAGAACGTAACGATATAGGGGGGGGGCTCAAAAAGCAGCAAAGTACTCGCAAGGGCTACTTGACTGCAAGTCGATCCGAAGACGCGGTTAGC
Organism: Phytophthora infestans T30-4; assembly: GCF_000142945.1. Taxonomy (NCBI): domain Eukaryota; phylum Oomycota; class Peronosporomycetes; order Peronosporales; family Peronosporaceae; genus Phytophthora; species Phytophthora infestans. The sequence continues at coordinate 536,240 of NW_003303678.1, read as the reverse complement.
AAGCGATGGGGGTCTTGGTTAGCGCGGCAGTGTGCTCGGCCTGGTTCGTCGAGTTGTCTGGCGTCGTCGGGGTGTCGACAACAGGTGCGTTTGTGGCAGGCGAGTCCGGGCTTGGAGCCGACGTCGATGAGCAGTTGGACGGCACGTAGACTACCAGGTCGGCCTTCAGGTTGGAGCTGACACCGACCGGCAGTTGGCACTCCTCCAGGTTCATGGCCTTCACGTCAGCGAGCAGGGTGTTGCAGGCAGTCGAGGCGCACATCTTGTCAATGGTGGCCTGGTCCGAGATCTCAGTGGTTCGTGCCGCACTGTTGAACGTTCGCGCTCGTGAGCAGAGCGGACAAGACATTGCTTCCGCAGGTGGCAGCAGAGGCCAGATAGACGAGCGCCCTAGCTGCAGAAGGAGTAGCCGCGATGGTCCATGATGTTTTCGCCCCAGGACAATAAGTAAAGCCAATGTGAGTTTTAAGTAACTCTTACGTAAATTTACGTAGATAGTCCGGAAAAAGTTATTATTTGAGGTTTAGGACAATCTGGAGGACACAAATTATAATATTCTGTAACGAAGGATTAGTCGCTTTTTAGGACACATCTCCAAAATCTCCCTGTAAAATTTAGGACAAATAGGACAGTTTAGGACGTGTCTTAGGACGCATTATCCTACACCAGAAGACCCTTATGACGATCAGACAAAATCGTGATTCTCTCTACTTTAATTGCATCTTTGACTGCCATCAAAAACCAAACCCAGTTGTCGTAATTTTTGGTTGATACCAGAGCAAACCCAAAAGGTATGATATGATTGTTGTAGTCCTTTGTAGTGGCAACAAGGAAAATCCCTCGCTTGTTCATGTCATCCTGTAAATGAGCGCCATCAAAACTAATCAAATTTTTAGTCATGCTCACAATGTGGGCGCCTGCGTTCGGGACAATGCAAGCACGCTTAAAGGTCACGCCATCGCTCTCGCTCTCATATCGCCACACGGAACCGGGATTCTTACTTGCCAGAAGCTCCAAATACGACTTCAAGTTTTGGTAGCTCTCGAGTAAATCTCCATGCAATTTTTCGTCCAGGTCCTGCTTGATCCTAGAAACCGAAGATTTGCTGACATTGATGCCCTTCCCTTTAAAAACCTTCTGCACAGCTTCCCCTGAAAGAGTTGATCTTGAGTTGGCATGAGCTGGCAGAATTTCACGTGCTACTACAGCCGATAGTTGAGCTTCACGGACAGACCGGTTCCTTCTCGCCTTTTTTTCACGAGGGGTATTTCCCTTCGCGAGTGGTTTCTGAGTAGATCCAATGTTTTTGAGATGGTTGTGGGCGAAGTTGGCTTGAGTAATCTTCCATACCCCATTCTTTCCGTGTACATTGATGAAAAATGGGCAGCTTAGATCATTTTCCGGGGTAACTTTATCAAAGAACTTCATGTCATTTAGTTTTTTGCAGACGTACTTCGCGTTTCCTGAGTTTTTTGGCTTCACACTCGAAGATTGTACAATCAACTGAAATCCACATACCGTTGCAAAATCGTCACATGTTGCCCTTGCTGCTTTTTGTGTTGGAAACTCAGTGTCTGCAATATTGGTTCCCGTCGCGTATACTCCCCCATACTTTTGGCTGGAGCGGTCTGAGGTATCAACTTTTGCGTCCTCCCTCAAAACACCCATGCTTATAGCTGTAGCGATGTCAGAAAGATCTACCACGAAGGGAGAACTCCCATAATTCGGAGGCGGCTTTCGAGGCATGGTACGCTTAGGGCCAAAGCGGATTTGCTGAAGGCAGCAGAAATGTAGCTATGATTAGAGTTATTAATAGGTACGGATCGAACTTTATCATTTCTACTGCTTTTCTCGCCGCGTTGGGGACAGATCAGTAGTTTCTACTGACTGATGGTAGA
>NW_003303678.1:523863-534242 GCF_000142945.1 Phytophthora infestans T30-4 | reverse complement strand
AGCCATAGTGTGAACCAGGATTCTCTGTCGCCACAACAGACAGATATGACTCCAATTTCTGATAACTTTCTTCCATGTTTCCTTGTAATACATCCGTCAGCTGACGCTTGATCCGGGAAGCGGTCTGACGATTCGATTCAATGTTTTTGCTGAGAAGGAATTCGAGAATAGCTTTACCCTTCACGGATGCCCAGTCGTCGCTGTAGGCCGGAAGCATTTCGCGCTCAACAATTCCGCGGATTGTCGCGAAAGACATATCACGGTTGTGCTGACGCAGACCTGATGTTGCTAGATCACCTTCCACGAATGAATCCCCTTGAACCCAACGTGGCGGTAGTGGTCGTGAGCTATACACATCTTGGTAACTTTCCATTTGTCTCGAATTCCATACACCGTGATGCAAAATGGACAAGAGGGAGTTGTGCCAGGCGTCAGTTGCTGCTGACCGTTTAACACTTTGCACTCATATCTGGCATTACCCTCCTTCTTCATCTTGCGAAAGCTATTTGTCGCGACACGAATGGAAAACCCAGCTTTACTAGCAAACTCTCGACATCGTTGTAGCAGTACCGCTTTCGTTCCAAATGACTCTGGTGCAAGGTTAATCCCTCGATCGACAACCGATCCATACGTCTCAAGGTCGTTTCGTTCCAGACCCACGTTCAAGTCACTTCGTAGTAACCCCAGGTTTCGGAGAATTGAAACATCCTCCAGCTCAACACAACTAACGCGCAACGATTCGTGACGATCAGGTGTTCTGCTCTTCGACTTTGATGCATTCGATTTCTCGGAAGTAGTGGAGCTAGGTACAGCCACATTCAACGGTGCAGGTGTATCGTCTCGACTCCTTGTGTTACATGACGTTAGCTGGTCTCTTGCAGATAATGGTGACACGTTTGCAGTCTCCGACATTTTGGCTTGGCTAACAGTGCACGTAATCAGTCTTTGCGAGAGCTCAAAAAATGATTAATGAAGGGTCGTGAGCACCTCGTCCTGGCAAGGCGATGGGGTTTAAAAACTGATTGGCCAGGAGAAGTTGCGAAACGGACTGGCTGTAGAACGGTCATGTCTTCTTTTAGCTCGATCAAGTGGACAATGTTTCCTGGGTGTGAGCTCCACTGGAAATACTAGGCAGTAGCAATAATAAGTATGATCGTACGATTGCGCCTGTGTGGCCTTGTGCGAATCGTACGATATTACTTTTAAGACTTTGATATATGTTCTTAAATTTTAAACGGTCATTCTAAATTTGATTATTTAATTTTAGCAATGATGCATTATATTTTTGGTGTCAATCTACTTATTTTTGAAAAACGCACCTACTTATTTTTCCATTTTGGATTGCTAAAGTTAATTCCTCCTCCTCTTCTTCTTTGCCTTTGTCTTTCGCTACATGTACTATTTTTGCTTCTGATACTTCTCCTTCTTTGTGTGAGGTATTGCTGCGGCTTTGCTTTCTAAAATTCGCACAAACCGTTTATTTAGGAAGGGATTCCGTACCAGTATAATGGGTCCTTGAACTGGTGGGAACCACCCTATTTAGGCCTCGCCCCAAAGCAACTTAATACCGGTAATGGAGCTTCCTGACTTCACGAACGATTTGACCAGCGACCTCCACGAGGTTCTAGCCGACGACGACCAGCGCACCAAGAGCCGACTGCGCGCCAAGCGCCTCTACTACAAGAAGCGGGTGCGAGCAGACACCAATAGTGCTAACTGATTCCTTACAAACTAATGGTTTGTGCTCTCTTTTTCTCGCTGGTTAGAACTTGCTTGACGATCTCCAGCGCGACGTCGATGTCCTGGAGGTCGAGTACGAGCGGCTTCTGGCTGTCCACCACAAACAAGACGCGCACTCGACGCTCGAGTCCACTAAACAGGACCCCAGTAGCGCCGTCCACCGCGCATACGTGCAGCTATCGCAAGTCAAGAGCGCACTGATGAAGGAGAACGAAGAGCTCAAGGGACTGCATGCAAATTACCAAGAGATGGAGAAACAGATTACACAGCTAGCAGCCGCCCAGAAGAAATCTTTACGGCTGGCTGAGGAAGAGCAGAAACACAAGCGGAGGAACCCCGTGCTCAAGGTGAACCCGCTCACACAGGACCAGTGCGCGGAGATCGCACAGAAGTCCTATTTAGAGATTAAGACGTTCCGAGAGAGCGATACATGCTTCTCTACTGGAACGAGCGTGTTGGGGTGGCGAGATCGACACGTTCTGCGCCACAACAAGCTCATGTTCTCACTGGATAAAACTTTTCAGGGACGGGCTACGGACATGATGGCGAGGAATATCTGGGAGATCTTGTCGCTGCCTGAGCCCATCGTGATCATGCGTCCTCGAGATGCGAAAGTGCATTTCCACGTCGTGCAGCGACTGAACGAGGACGCGGTTGTCTACTACTACACGCTGGAGCGTGAGGACACGGACATTCGAGTTCGAGCATTTCTCTTGGCCATGCGTGTGGATCTCGGACAGGATGGTTGCATGGTAATTCTTCGCAACTTGGACCCAAAGACCTACCTCCAACACGATGGAGACTGCACAGCACCGGTCCGTCGCGGACGGCGGAAGGTGGAGCCGCACAAAGAGAATTTTTGGCTGGATGTGTTCGTGTGGAGTTTCTACGAGTACGCGGGTGAGCAGCTTGACGACTGTAAACAGACTTTCGGCGGAGAGATTGAAGGCACGACACTCGCAAGTCCAGGATGGTGGTCGATTGAAATATTGGAGATGGCTCTGCGCATGGAAAGCAGGGGAATCGGCTCGAGGGGTCTACTGCGATGGTAGCACAGTGAAAAGGAATGCCGTGGTGGCGAAGAGTTTACAATACCTGTATTTTATTAATCGTGCCAGTACCCGGTACATGTACCTTGAAAGTATGCACGATCATTGTACATGTACCACTGCTGCTTGGCATACATTGGCTTGCTCAAATTAAGGATCTCCTTAATTTTTTACTACAGTATTTATTGACGCTGCGCCGCTTGCACCCTACCATTTTATACCAAATTATGGTGGGGTGAGCAACATGCAAGCGGCGTAGCGTTGATAAATAATAATGCAACTCCTTTCATGCTCAGCTGATGTACAGTTCTACATGTACAGTAGATCCTGGTCAATGTGTATGAGAGCAGACAGTATCGACTCTAAAATGTGAGCACTGGTCAACTGTTCTTTGATTCCACGCTTGTAAAGCATCTGTCAAACTCGCATCCAAATTTACTGTGACGCTATCCGTACTACGAGCTGAAGCTGGATTCGTGTGGCATGTGGGCGCTCTGCCGCGCCTGCAACTTGAACTCGCTTCGAACCTCTGCATCTGTAAAAGAAACAAGTCACGATGTGGGACTTCGATTTTAGTGTATTTCATCTTGCCTACAACTGCCTAGTCTAGACTACTTACTACTAACGCGCGTTAGTCGCTACTGTATCCGCTGCCTCATACGGAAGAGCTACTACTGTACTTTCCTACCTTGTTAAATATGCGTCAAGCGCCTCTCAAGTGTTATAGCAGCCAGTGCTTGCTCTGGCCCACTGCCTCCTGCCATCGCACAACACCAGCGACGACCTCGTTGGCCAGACTCTGCAGAACGCGCTTCGACATGTGCTGGGCGGAAGCCCCCACGATCACCTCACACACTGGCTGAGCGCACTCATCATACTTGTCCAACAGCATGAACCACGCCAGCACAGGAAGGTAAGTCTCCTCACCAGCTGCGAAGGCCTTCTGGCCCGCCGACAGCGGCACTGAGCGCATGCTCACGAGGTAGCCACCATCGATCTGACCTCGAGCGAGCACCACGATGCTGTGCACCACAGGAGCGTCGTAAGTCGGAGCGATGCCTATACGTACGATTACGCAGTCATCGTTGATGGTCTGCAGTACGGCCAGGTCCTTGGTGAGTGGGAAGATCTTTTGAAAAGCCTCAAGCACAGTTAAGAGGTTCCACGTGTTGAACACAAGCTCACCCGACACGATGCCGGGGAAGTCTTGGGTCATCATCAGCTCGAGTGAGCTCTCGTCACCAAACTTGGTCACCTCGCGCTTATCTTCACGCCAGCCCAACACTGAGGTGGCTGCAGATTCCGCAAGCTTCTGTTGATCCTTGAGGGCCATAATGTCACTGTAGCTGTCCTTGACCCAGTTGAAGGCTGCGTCGCTGGTCATCGGCTCAGAGAAGAGGACTTTGAGGTACGGCGGAACAGCCTCGGTCTCGATACAGTAGCCACCAATGGGAATATCGAAATCACACGACTCCAGAGTCATGCGTTTACTGTCCGAAGCGGTTTCGTCGGTCTCCACACGCTTGCGCTTAAGGCTCTTCTTGGCTCCAGCCGCTGTCAGGGATAGCGTGGCATCGATCACCAGCTCAGCCTGCATCGCCTGCAGAGCGCTGTTCTGTGAGTCCATCTGGTCCAGCTGCTCCTCAAGATACCGTTTCTCGTCGCGAAGCCTATCTACAGTCTGGACAAGGTCCAGGTATGTGGAGCTACCGGGGATACTGTGGCCCAGCTCGCCGTCGACGCACTTGCGAGATACCACAGTTTCGATCATCTTCCGGTGTGGGAGCACCTCCTTGGTGCCAGCCTCGGCGTCATGCTGCGCCGCCAGCTCAGCACGCTGAAGCTCCAGAGCCGCGACCGAGTCGCGCATGTCGCGGATGCGATCCTTGGCGGCGTTCGTCCGTCTTCGCTCGTTGGCGTTGTGCCGTTCGCGGCGCTGTTTGGCTGAGAACTGAGACGTGCGTCCGCCACGTTGGACTACCAAATTCGGCACGTCATTGCTTGTCGAGGCGGTTGGGGCCGGCCGGGAAGCCGAGATGGTTGTACTGGTGAACACAGCGGCGGGGAAGGCGGCGACCTCCTCAAGCACGTCAGGGTCTTGGCTCTGCTTCATCTTGGCGACATCTTGGTCCGCTGCGTCATCCTGACCATTCGGCAGCGGGTAAATCTGTTGCTGCGCGCCAGCCGGGGTATCATGTCCATTGCTCACGTCTAGCACATTGTCGAGATCGCACTTGAGAAGCACATCCGGACCAGGGTCGGCTGTGGCGAGCGGGAATTCGAGCAGATCCAGCAATAGCGAGTTGGCGCGATTTGGGCGCGGCTCGATGCTGCTGTGCGACTGGGTAAAGTTGTTAGAGGGCGAGCAACGCTGCTGCTGAGCCGAAGACCCCTTGTCTTTGGTGGGCGTGATCGGCATGTTTAGGTCCACATAGATGGGGGGGACGAAGCGGTGCGGGTAGCTGCTCATTTGACCTACAGAAGAACCTGTGACTGTGCTCGAGTGCAATTCGAACTTCAGGGTGTTCCTATCCGTGCGAGGAAAAGTTTTAAGTGACACGGTGGATCTGGACCAGAACCTGGTGGATTGGGAACTTCCCGTGACCGTGACGGAAGTGAGCGAGCTGGTCCCGTGGGCGAAGAAAAGGAGCACAACGGCAAAGCCAGATCGCATTGCTGACAGCGATCTGAGCAGCTTGGCAATCCAAGCTAATCCAAGCTGTGCGTACGGTATTAAAACACCAGTTGGCCCAGCCAGCCAGTGGGAATCCCACGCACCAAGTACAGTACATGTACTGTTCTACCGTACAGTACAAGCCCAGTTGAGAATACATGCACTGTATCGTGGTGCCTTTGTAGTACCGGTACAGACACAGACTGTACCGGTATTGTAGGCTGCAATTTGCAGTGCAATGGACATTAACTCAACGCGGTGCTCAGTGACTCAGTCACGGGCGTTGCCCACAGCTGTGACAGCTGCTAGATCCGGAGCTGAGCTGAGCTCAGCTTCAGTCCCTGTGGGACTCTCTGTTGAAAGGTAAAGGTGCGTAGTAGGAAGCAGAATGGAAAGTGAGATTAGTGAGTGACCGTTCCGTCATTTATCCTTCCTATACTTACCCTCGCACGCCATCCGAGACCTCCAGCTGGTCGGCGCATCTCCTGAATCCTGGCGCCAGATTCATTGAATTTCAACACTCCTCCTCGCCGCCAGCGTTGGTCTGCTGCACTCCTTAGTGCAGGCCGACGACTGTCCGCAACTCCGCTAGTCTTGGCGCCTCCAGAGCCTTCGTGAGGATGTCCGCAGGCATCTCCTCACTCTGCAGGTACTCCGGCTTCAGCACGCCGTTCTTCGTGTAGGAGCTCACGAACTTCATTCTGACGTCGATGTGTTTGGCCTTGGAGGATGATCCTTCGCCGTCGAGCTGCTTGAGCGCAGCCTGATTGTCGACACGCAACGACATCGGGCTGTTGAACGCGACGCCCAGCTCATTGAGCAACTCGCGCATCCCCAGCAACTCGGTGGCCATCACCGACGCTGCCGTAAACTCCGCCTCCATGGTGGAGAGGCTGACTCCAGTTTGCTTTCGGCAGACCCAGGACACGGGCATCCCGTCGACAGAGAGCAATCCGCCCGTGACGGACTTCCTGTCGGACTTGTCGGCAGCGAAGTCCGCGTCGCTGTACGCGACAACGTTCAGCGGCTCCTCCAACGGGCAATTGCCCTTCATGCTCAACCGCAAGGTCATCGAGCCCGCGAGATATCGCGCGATCCGCTTCCCAAGCTTCCAGTCCGACATCGTGGGGCTGTGTGTGCGGCGTGACACCTTGTGGACTGCGTACGCGATGTCGGGGCGCGTGCACCGCGCCACCCACATGAGGCTGCCCACGAGGGATTGAAACTTGCGGATCGTGATCTCGTTGTCGCCACCAGTGAGAGGCAGTAGTACGTCCGCGGTCTCGTCGACGTCGTTGGACTCCGCCCCAATGGGCGTGCGCACGCCGTGCACGGACGACATACCGTGCTCGCGCAGCATCTCCTTGATCGCGAGCTCTTGGTCCAGATCATAGCCCGTCTCCTCGTCATATACCACGCGAATGCCCAGGAACTTGTTGGCGGGGCCCAAGTCCTTGATCGCGAGCATGCTGAGCTCGCTGAAGAAGGCGTCGACGGCCTTCTGCTGCGTGCCCGTGACCAGGAGGTCGTCGACATATACGCCAACCACCAGCAGGGTGCCTTCGCAGGATCTATAGTAAACGCACATGTCCGTAAGGCTCTGCGAGAAGCCGATGTCCGTTAGCGTCTGGTGAAGGAGCTGGTTCCAGAGGCGTCCGGCTTGCTTGAGGCCGTACAACGTCTTCTTCAACTCCAGTACCAGCTCGTTGTCGCTGGACACGCCAAGCAAGCACCTCAGCTCCTTCGGGACCACCATTCCGCGCGGAATGCGCAGGTATATGTCGAGCTCAGGTTCCTTCACCGCCTTCACGTAGGCGTTTGGCACGTCGCCATGCTTTGTGGGGACGCGCCACTTCCTGGCGAGCACGAAGATCAGCTTCACGCTGCTCATCTCGATGACAGCAGAGAATGTCACGCTGTAGTCGATCCCGAACTGTTGTTCGTTCCCGCAGGCGACGAGGCGCGCCTTCAGTCGCTCGATGGCGCCCTCCGCGTCCACTTTGGTCTTGAAGACCCACTTGGTATTTAGCACATGGCAGCCCTCGGGCTTGCGCACGATGCGCCATAAGCCGTTGCCCTCGAGCGCGTGCAGCTCGTCAGCCATCGCAGCGAGCCACTTGTCCTTGTGCTTGCTGCGCATTGCCTCCTGGTACGACTTCGGGTCGTACTCGACCACGCTGTTCACGACGTTGCGCGTAGTCTCCTGTGACTGCGCGGTCTCGTTCGCCGTGACTCTGGCATTCTTGGCCACGGAGAGCGTCACGTGGCGCTCGCGCGACCACGACTTCTTCTTCTTGGTCGACGTGCGCTTCTTCTTGCCCTTCACGTTTGGGGCCCCAGCTTCCAGCGCTTGAGCTCCGTTGTCCGCCGGCTCGCTGCCTTCGAGCGTCTCGCCGGCCTGAAGGTACAGCCGCTGCACCTGAAGGTTCTGATTCTTGTCGAGCGTCTCAATGTTCTTGACGTGCTGCATCGTGACCACCACGTGGTCCTTGGGCAAGTAGACCCGATAGCCCTTGGTCTCCTCGCCGATGCCCACAATCATAGCCGTCTGTGCGCGTTGCGCGAAGTTCTTTTTGCGTGGATCCCGGTACACAGTGCACGGCGACCCGAGCACCACGATCTCGCCGAGCGGTGGTGTCTTGCCCGTCAGTTCCTTCAGCGGTGACGCACGCCCTGGGTTGGAGTTGGTCGGGGCGCGGTTCAGGATGTACGCGGCGTACTGAACCGCGTCACCCCAGAACCTCAGCGGGAGCCCGCAGGCGAAGATCATGCACCGCGCCATGTTCATGATGGTTCGGTGCATGCGCTCCGCCTTGCCGTTGCTTGACTGGTTGCGAGCCTCGCTGCGCTGCCTGGTCACGCCCGTTCGCTTGCAGAACAAGTCCACGTTCTCGTACTCGCCCCCAGAGTCGGTGCGGAGAACGTGGATCTTGCAGTTGAACGCCTTCTCGAAGTAAACGAGGAAGTGTTCGAAGAGCTTGGCCGCGGCGTCCTTGGTACGCGCCAGGAACACGCGGCAGTAGTTGGACTTGAAGTCGATGAAGTTGATCATGTAGCGGTTGCCCAACCGATCCTTGGGTGTCATCGGCCCCTTCAAGTCGGAGCAGATGACCCCACCCACCCTATCGATGGGTGAGTGTGTGCCAGTGTCCTTCTTGGACCGTCGGTTCTTCGTTTGCTTGCCCTCGGCGAACGTGAGGCAATTGACGCGCTTGCGGTCGGTCAGGTGGATGCCCGAGCTCGGGTCCTTGGCAAGCAGCTCCACCGTGTCGTAGTTGAGGTGGGCCAGACGCTTGTGAAAATCCAGCAGTGTGCCCTGCTGCACGTCCCTCGGCACCTCTGCAGACTCCGTGAGCTCCCGGCTTAAAGCAGCCATGATCACGTTCGATGGCAGCTCGCGCCTCGGCTCCACCACGGCAGGCACGACCAAGACGTTGCTCCGCATCTCGACGTCAAACGCCACGCGTCCGCCGTTCTTGGCCGCTACGACGCGTCTTCCGGCACGGTGAGTCAGCTCGAAGCCTCGCTTGTCGATCATCCCGTAGGAGATCAGGTTGTGCACCACGCCCTTCGCAAAGTAGACGTTAGTGAGCTCCACCATTTGCTCCTCACCGCACGCTGTGACGCCCAGCAGCACATTGCCGCGCTTGGTGATGTGTAACGGCTCACCGTTGGGTTGCACGCACTCGTCGCTGCACTCCTCCACGTCCTCGAGGAACGACTCATCATTCACGAGGTGACGACTTGAACCACTGTCTAGGATCCACAGGTCGGTAGTGTCGCTGGTGTGCTCGCCGACGGCCAGCGTGATGTCCCCTGGCTTCTTGAGGTCTGGACACGCTGCCCGTAGATGTCCGGCACGGCCACACTCGTGGCAGCTCCGTGTCTCCTTGCGCTGTTTGGTGTGGTCCTTCACCACGTTGACCGTCTCGCGGCCCAGCGACTTCTGCTTGGTCGCGTCGGTCTCCCACGACTGCGCGAAGTGTGCGAGCTCCTCGGCGTGCTGCAGGAAATCGGTACGCGACTGGTCCACCTTGGCCATCAACACCGTACGTAGTTCTGCGGAGGCGTACTGAACGATGTTGTTCAGCACCAAGTAGTCGGCGCCGCCCCCCGTGGCCTCGGAGATGGCCACGAGGTACATGTAGTGCTCGGGCCACGATCTCTTGGTGTCCTTCGGCGCCGTGAACAGCTTCATGGCTTGGGCGGGTGTAATGTTTGTCTTGAACGCGTCCAACATCCGTTCCATGACGTACTGCAACGTGGGCAACTGGTTCCACCACGTGTCCACCTGCTTGTTGTAGTACCTCTCGGCCGTACCCGACAGGTAGTGGCCGAGAAGGTCTACTTTCACGTCCTCAGACCACGCGAAGCCGCACGCCGACTGCCCGAGCGCCACCTGCCGCTCGAATCTTCTGCCCCAGTCCAGGAAGCCGGAGCCCAGCCCGACGTACAGCTCCTTGCCGTCGAACGGGCGGATCGCAAGCTTCTTTTGACGGGCGTCCGGGTATCGGAACGCCCAGCCCTGATTCTGCACAGGCGTGGCTTGTGCTTGAGCTGGTACCGGCGCCGCAGGCGGTTGCTGTGCTTCTTGATTAGCCTGGGCGGCGTGCTCCTCCGCGAAGAGCCTTGGCAGCTCAGACATGCCCGTCTCGTGGACCCCGACATCCGCGTGTCGCAGCCCGAAATACTGCGGGTGAACTGTCGGCCGGCGAGGGGCCTGCGTCTGCGGCGTGCCGCTCAATGCGTCGATGTGCATCCTCGACCCGCGTCCCAGGGCCGACGCAAAGAGGCTCGTGTCCACCATGGACTTCGGGTCTTGTTTGGGCGTCTCAAGGCGCTTCTCGAGCTTCACCTGGGACTCCTCCAGCTTATCCAGTCGGCCGGCGACGCCGCGGAGCAGCCTCAGCAGCTCC
>NW_003303678.1:497936-523068 GCF_000142945.1 Phytophthora infestans T30-4 | reverse complement strand
AGTCGTGGCACGACTATTTACCGTGTATCCCCAAAATGCTTAAAATTGCTCATGATCAATTTTGGTGCATGACTAAATTATGTGCACGACTATTACCGATTTATTCCAAGAAAGGTCACAAGCGACATTTTTGCACTTTCGTAATAAACGACGGCATTGGTGGAGAGGTTTAGCCGCGTCGTTCCACGCGCATTATCGCGGGTTCGAGTCCGCGCGCAGCGATAACACAGAAGGATCCCTTAGGGGTCTGCAATTGCCATGTAAGTCCTTTTGGAAAAAGTAGAAATATTTATTTATCCATTATGAATACAAACAATGTACCACTATATATCTGCAGACCTGGCAGCTTCCTTGTATCCGTCGTTAAAAGCGTCAGGATACATCGCAATAATCTCTTGAAGCTCTCTACTGAGCTGCTCGACTTTCCAGACACCGTCACGAGAAAGATCCAGGCCGCACTGAGCCTTGGACTTCTTTGCCCAATTTTCTCCGTTTTTGTCTTTCTCTAAGTTGACGAGGCGGATGCACTCAGCTGCCAGTTCAAGAAAGAACTTCTTCTCAGGGTTTGCAAGCTTTCCTGATGATGAATTGCCGGTCTTCCAATCACCATTCCGAATAGCTTCCGTATTCCGTCGCTCGGCAAGGCGACGCCAGTGGTTCTTGATACGCTGAATCGGGAAGCGGTTTGCGGGCTGGACTTTGTCGGTGGCGCTAGCAGGGAAAAGCTTCACCTTCGTCCGCAGTTCGTGAGCTGTGTCCTCGACGTCTGTACCGCAATGCCCACTAGCGTTGTCGTCCAAAGAATCCGTCCAGACGCGAACGGTCCACCCGGTCCCCAGCACCTTGGGTCGCGCAGCCATTGACACATTAAGCGTCTATTGGTGAGCGCACTCCGCGAAGTCCGGTAGCACACACCAGGCGTCGAATCGGCAAGATGTTGAATAGGGTAGCTAGAGTTCTTGTTCTTGAATATCAGCATCGGACACAGGATGCGTGCATCGCTACCCCCTTTCAAAAGAACACACATTGTGATGCCCTCACGACCTATAACATAAGCAACACAGTTAATTCAAATCATCACTGCGTAGATCCCATATTACATACCTGACACGACGCTGCGGTATTTGACGGACTGTGATCCAACGAAGTCCAGCGTCTTGCCATCGTCAAGGTCAATAACGAAGTGGCTCTCGTCCATGTTGTACTGCTGATCAGGGTGAAGCGTTCCTTCTTCAAACTGGCGCTTAAGCTCACCCATGTGCTTCGCTATAGATATGTCGATCTGGGCCTGTTTCTCAACGCTGACCTGCTTCTTGCCCTTGTGGTGTCTCCCGTAGACGATGTTGTAGCGCTTCAAGAAGTCTTGAACGCGACGAGGAGTCTTAAGACTCGTAAATGGCTTGTTCTTGACACTGAAGCGAGAGTTGAAGCGTGGGTGCTCACTATCCTCAATGAGGACGACGCCCATTTCAGCGACAAGCTGGTTCGAGAGCTTGACACCAGCTCGCCGTAGTCTTTGAAACTCTGTCAGTAAGATTGGGTACAGCCACATCCAGTGCTCCGCTAATTTGCTGCCCCTACCATCCAGAGCTTTTACGACGAATTGATGTCGGATACGTTGTCTTCCACTCGCATACTTGAGCTGCTTAGGGTCCTCTAGGCTTGTAGCTGTGTCAACACGCTGCTTCCACCAGTCGCGAGCCTTGTTCATGTTCACCCTTCTATCTGAGGAGCGAAACAGCGAAGGAAAGAAGTCGATAGTTCTACCATAGAGACCTTTAGAACCTCGGAGAGCTTGATCCAGCTCCATTCAGTCGGTGCACCGTACACGATCGCAGAGAGGAACGACCTGCTGAAGCTTGCGCGGCACTTCTTCTACCATGCCTGTTTTAAAGTGAGAAAACACTTGGAGGTTGCGAATGAAAAGTACAGTAACAGAATGCATGGCTGCGGTTGTCAGCATGCCTAATCTTGGTGTATGTTTAATTGTGGTGTATGACTAATTAAGGTGTATGCACAGTTTACTTTCGTATAAGTACGATGCATGACTATTTAAGTCACACGACTAATTAGGGTGAACGGTGTACCTGTCTGTACTGCCTAATTCAGCTTGTAAGTAACTATTTATAAAGATTGTTCACTTCTCATATCAAGCTCAATGAAAGCTAAGAAAATATTCAAATTCTACTATTTTAATGTATGTAGCGTTCATTTTGTGCTGATTCAGAATTAGCACTCGAATCTGTGCCAGTTATGATTGAAGCATTTGGATATTGTGTCGCAAGACGCCTTGCTGCTGTTGCTGGTGATTTTGTATTTGATAAGTTAACGATGATTCCATAATTATTGGACGTCATTTAGGCTCCAAGTTTATTAACGTTTCTTTATGGGGTCTACTTAACCAACTATAATTCACACCTCTCGTGTTTAGTTGTTGTCTTGCCGCTCCATTTAAAATCGTATCGTACGCCTCTGTCGACGACACGTCCGCCAGTTAAGTAGTATCGAATTTTGCTGTCTTAACAACTCTTAGAAAACAATGGTTTACAGCAGTAACACATATGAGTTCATTATATTCAATCCAAAACTATCTATCTCTGTGAATCAAGTGACCACGTTTATTAGCAGCGTTGTTCATACGGCCAGCTATTACGGCCAGCTCTTCTGTTGTATATGTACTATGATTTGACAGCTCAGTAGTTATTAATACCTCACTCAGATACTTTAATAATATGTCGACAGCAAAATAGTTGAAGCTATTAAAGTCATTATACCTTGCATAAACTATTAAGTACAGGGTATACGTGTATTATAGTATGGCCGCCAAAACACGCATTCCTACGCGTACGCTAAGCACCTTGCAACCTAGAGAGCGTCTTTAGGGGCCATTTCATTTGAGAATAAGTAGCTCTGTCTGTTTCGCACTTAAATGATAAAAGCCACATGCATTATTAAAAAAGTAAATACTTCGTAATAAAAAAACGATGCCGCCTTCGGATACCTTATCGGATGTCGCTTACAGTAGTAATTGTCATCAGCACATATAAGTGTTTTTTGCTCAATCTAAACCATCTATCTATCTTTTTGGCTCAAGCGACAACGTTAATTAGCACAGCGTTGCTCTTACGGCCAGTTTCTGCTGTACGTGTACTACTATTTGGCAGCTCAATCAGTTACCTCACACTCAGATATGTTCTTAATATTTCTACAACAAAACAGTTGTAGCTATTATGTTGGTCATTGTAACTTGCAAAAACTATTAAGAACACAGTATTACGTAAATTATAGTATGGCCTCGAAAACACACATTCCTACGTGTACGCTAGGCACCTTGCAGCATAGGAAGCGTCTTTAGGGGCTGTTTCATTTGAGAATAAGTAGCTCTGTCTGTTTAGCACTCAAATATTAAAAGCAACATGCATTATTAAAATAGTGAATACTTTGTAATATTAAAACGATGCCGCCTTCGGATAATGGATAGTCTTGTGCAAATCTCCATATGTGCTCTGTGAACCACATGAATTTACTGATGTAAGCAACATAATTCCGTTTTAACCAATCGAAGCCGCCTTCGCTCCGCTCGGCAGCCAACGGGAAGGCTCAAAAATCAGAGCGTTTCGTGTGACGGACGGACGGACACCGTGCTAGCATTGATAGTTTAGGACTAGCCGTTCGCCGCCGCTACGCGGGGAGGTGGCATGTTTTAGTCCAAGGGGAAATGGGCTCCCGCCTTCGCTACGCTCCGGCGTAAACATGATTTATGTAAACGTGATGTATTAAATGCATATGAAATTGAACATTCCTACTCTCAACCAAAGATCTGCCTGTAGACAATGTTCTGGGCGTAGACCCCATCCTCCTCCTCCAGCTTTGGGTACTCGACCAGCGCCTTGAATCTTGATCTTGAAGCAACTCGCGACATCGCAACGTACAGCTGCCCGTGAGAGAAGCAAGGCGTAGCAAGATACAGCCCCAAGTACTGCACCGTTTGTCCTTGCGCCTTGTTAATCGTCATCGCAAAGGCCAGTTGGACAGGAAACTGCTTGCGTCTCAAATGAAACGGAAAGCTCCGAATGTCTCCGTCACTGATGAAAACAATGCGGGGAATCAACACATGTTGCCCTTGACGCTCACCGGTCATGATTGTGGCGTGGATGACATGTGGCTTAAGGGCCACAATTCGAAGCCGTGTTCCGTTGCACAGCCCTAGATCTGGATTCAGGTTCCGCATCATCATGATAGGCATTCCTACCTTGAGGGTCAGCTTGTGGGGAGGCATTCCACTGATATTCATCGAGTGGAGTACCTCCTGCTCGAAGAAATTGCCGTCACCGTCGTCTTGTACAGAATCGGAAGACATGTATTCCCGCGCCTGTCCAGTTAATCGATCGGTCACCGCTTCATTGATGCGGTGCACGATTGCGTTCGTGGTCGTAAGGATCGTACGGTTAGCGAAATACTCATCGGTAGCAACTTCGTGGTTGTTAATCTCGCCATACATCTCGTCGATGATCCGATCCATGCCTCTTGGAATAACACCAGGACGGATTTCCTGGTCCTCATCCTCAGGCACAGGTGGATTCTCAATCAGCATATCACGCGGGATTTTCATGTAATCTCTTCCTAGGGAAGGAGTTACATCATGCCTTCCCTCCCCGACTTGCAGCAGGAACTCGGAGAACGCAGCCATTTCTTCAGCTGTGTCTGCAGTATCAGCTGTGCGCACTCGCATGTTTTCCGTAAGACAGAACGTCTGGAATTGGGGCCACAGCCTAGACGACTTGAGGCAAGCGTCAATTGTCTCGACGGGTGTTCCATTCTTAACGACCGGGAGAATCTGGCGGAAATCTCCCGAAAGTACAAACACTTTCCCCCCAAAAGGCTCGGTATCGTTATCAAGTATGTCCCGCAGTGTTCTGTCTACTGCCTCGAATGCGGGGCGATGAGCCATAGGTGCTTTGTCCCAAATAATCAAACTTGCATGCTTGATCAACTCCTGAATATGGGAGTTCTTCCTGATACCGCACGTCGAGCTCTCGTTCGATTTCAAAGGGATCTTGAATGTAGAATGCGCTGTCCTACCACCCATAAGTAAGAGCGAGGCAATACCGCTAGACGCCACAGCGATGGCGATTTTCCCCGAAAGTCTGACTTTGGCCAGTATGTTTCGAAGCAGTGTAGATTTTCCAGTACCACCCGGGCCATCAACAAAAAATAGTTTCTTGCCTTCCTCCGGGCATTCAACCGCTTCAATAATCTGGTCGTAAACCACTCGCTGTCCTTCGTTCAGCTGGTCTTCTGTATTTACAATCGCCTCCAAAGCTGACGCATCGTATCCAGTGAGCTCACGTCGAAGTAAGCCGTTTTGGCGAAGCGATTTACGAATCAATGTTGGGAACGAACCCAACTGAGGAAGCTCGTCGAAGTCTCCTACCGCATACCCGTTCGCTTCAAGTAGTTCTTGAATGCTCATCAGCGTTTCAAATTCGACCAACGCCGACTTGAAGGGGTCCATCAAAGCCTGATGTTTGCGTGCGAAGTCTTGGGAAAGATCCGCGAAGAACCGATCCCATAGAACACCAACATTTGCTGGAGCTGAATACACCAGAATGGTGACGAAGAGCTGGCGTAGTCGATACGGCATTTAGAACGAACTCAGCCGCTTCCCTCAAACACGAAACCCATTCGTTATCATTCTCCAAGTAGCCAGCCTCCCGCGCCGCAATTTGGAATGTGGGGCAGACAATCCCGTTAACCGTTCTCAAGTCTTCAAACGACGTTGGACCTCTACGCTGACAGAGCAGTAGCCGAAGATAGAACCGCTCCATGTCTCGAGGAGACACATGACTCATGCGGCCAACCGCAGCTTGGTACTGTTTCCTGCGAACCCACCTTTTCGGTTGCCCTTTCTCCGGCGCTTTCCAGCAGAACTCTTTAGTGATGTCCTGATACAACATCGTTCTGGCAATATGATTCTCGGGCACTACACTCGCACACAACTCAAAGAATCTGGTCAGCATCGTGTGACTACCACGTTCCAAAACCGCCTCCGGGTTTTCCGTTTCGCGGAAGCAAACCGTCTGCCCTGACTCGAGATGAACCGTCAGCTGTGTCACCGCATGGGTTTTCCCCTGAATTGTGAAATCGAGCAGGCGCATGCAAGCTTCCACCGGAGAAATGCACCGGGCGCTCAAGAAACATTTGGTTCTCGACGCGCACTCTGCTGTCCTCCTCGGACTTCTTCCACAGTGAGTATAGCCATGTCGGGTCCTTTGTACACATACTTGTACAGGTATTTAACCGCAGTTATATCCGTGCACACTTCCACATTGATGTGCCAGTTGTACTTCTGGGATAAGTACGGGTTGTACGGTACAACCCACCGGTTGATCGTAGCATTGTCGTATTCTCTGCCTTTGAACTTTAGAACACCTTGTTGCCGTCGACGTCGTCTGTAGACTGGATATCCATTGGCATTGGCGTGTGTAACTTCTGCTAAGGGCTTCGGATATCCTTTGGTGCACTTGCCGTCCTTCATACACGCGCAGGAAGGGTTTGCAGGCCCGCATGGACCATGGAGCATGCATGACATGACCGTCTCATACAGCTGAGGGTTTGTATCATTATCTGGGATCTCAGCGCATACCATCTTGTCTACGATCTCGCGGGTTCGAGGTTTGTCTTCGTCAGCCAAAATAATCAGTACGTGAGCGTGGGGGAGCCCTCGTTTTTGAAACTCGACAACGTAAATCCGCGCGCGCATCGCCCCAGAACGCCTTGGTTTAAATCGTCAAGCGTCGCTTGCAGTTTCTGCTGCCACACGCGAGCCACGATGTCTGGTCGATCTTGAGCTGTCTGGATATTGGAAGGTATCGCTTCAAGAATCTCGTCCCATTTGGGGTTGCACGTTTCCGTCAGGAAGACGTCGGGCCGTCCATACTCCCGAACAATTGCCATCAAATCTTGATACGACTTGTACATGGACCGCGAGCTACCCAGGTATGAAGCCGGTAGTATGATACGCTTGCCAACCTGGTTAAGAAAGTGGATAGGTCGTCCTCTGCCGCCTCCGTCCCGGTCTGGGTGCACCAATCTGTTCTGGGCCCGGTCATATTCCGACAGCAGTACTTCTCCTTGCGTCAGAGCCAACGTATCTTCGTTGAGCAAAGCGTCTTGAACACCCCTGTATTGATCGGCGCGTAGTGTTTTCTGATTGTCGGCCACCCAGCGAAGCTGTTCTTGCTCACATTTTGCACGCTGATCTACACACCACTGCTGAAATAGACACCCACCTTGGTGGAGAGCGGACTGATCATCCACTTCCTGGTGGAGGCGGAACGCGACGTGTTCACCAAGCAACATCGCCTTCTTGTTTCTATACTCAGCACCATTCGCGAACTCGTCTGTGTAGGTCCAGCCCTTCTCTCCATATGGAAGGAGAAGCGGGTATTGGAGTGGATCGTAATCGGCGTGAGTCTCGTACAAACGTATTAGTCTTTGATCGCGTGTAAAGAGTAGTAGATCCCGAGGCTGAGCCAGGTTGCCATCCTCAATGAGAGTCGCAGCCACTTCAGACACATTGGGGCGGTTATGTGTCCTCGGTCGCGAGGAGTTGTCATGCAGACGGAAAACCAAGTCTACTGGAGCCTCCGCGTTGTGTTGGCGCACTTGCTGCCCAAAGTGGAATAACCGTTGCGCTAATGGGTTGTGCTCTGCCATCATTTTCTGGATGTCTAGTAGTGCAACACGATCCAGATCCGCGAATATACCAAGACGTCGCTCCGCGCGGCGTTGCATGTCTGGATCCACAATGTAGATCTGTGCAAACTTGGGTGCTACCCGCACGCCTGTCCGACGGTCTATGAGGGGAAGGAGGGACCCTAGGTAGTGCCCCATAGCCCCTTGAATGCGATATGTGTACATTCCGTGTGTACCTGCAACGCTCTCGTCTTGATGCACATTTTGAAACGATCGGCTTGAGCACGAAGCACCAATCGACGTAAAAGCAAAAGCTTGGTTGTAGGCACGGATTTGACGGCGGAACTCGGGATCTCCGTACAGCTGAAGCAGCTTTGGTGGCGCGGGGTGCAGTGGAGGTAGCTTTACCATGCCTGCCAGACAACATGATATCGCAGACTCGCCAGGCCACTTCCAAGCATTGCAGATCGGACAAACGGTTGTAGGCGGAAGCTTGTGCCGGCCGCTCACCACGTCGCCACCCGTTATCATGGACGCATCGAAGTCTTCGAGGGATATAAGAGCGTGCCCATGTCGGATGCATTGGCGTCGAGTGAGCAACCGCTCGAGTTCTTGCTGGCGTTCTTCCGCTGTCTGGCGAGAACGTCGATTCGCTTCCTGTTGACGATGTAGCTCCCGGTCGGCTTCCCGTTCATGTTCAGACTGCTCCGCTCTGTGCACGGCGTGCTGCTCCCTGTCAGTCTCTCGAATCGCAGCTCGTTCGCTCACATTGAGTAGCTCTCTATGGACAGAGCGAGATAGTGTGTTTACCTCCCGCTCGAGGTCGCGGTTTTTCTGGCTCAAATCCGCACGCCTGTCTTGAAGGCGGGCTCTATCTTGCTCGCGGCGTTCCTGGAGCTCTTCTCCGCGCAGTCGAGCCCTACGGACACGTTTGCGCTCAGCGTCTTTCTTTCTCGCACGGTACTGCTGCGAGTGAGACATGTTAGCTCGTCTCGTGCGAGCTCTTTGTGCGTCGCGTGTCCGGTCACGATCTGCCTGAGACAATGTCCTGTTAGCTCGTCTTTCGCGAGCTCGTTGCGCTGCCGACACCGGAACCGCTTCTTGAACTGTAGCTTGTGGTATGACAGGGACCGTAAATAAAGCTACCCCAGCGGCTCCATCTTGATACGCCGCCTCCATTTGAGCCGCAAGCCGGCGCTGAAATATCACAGGATCGGACTCTTCCGTCTTTTTCTCCCGCTCTTCAAAACGGCCAGCTTGACCTTCCGTAGCTTCCGTAACCGCCGTATCTTCTTGGTGCACACTGAGGGCTTGAAGCGCTTTGTTCAAGTCACAGCGCTTCCTCCTGCGCTTGTTCATACGTCGCTTCCGTGCTTCCTTCTCCTCTTGCATGGGCGTTGCATTGATCAGTTCATTCTCGCGCAGGGCCTCCTCAAGTTCTTCCCGCGTCCTTTTCCGCTTAGTTCGAGCCATAAGTCTGCGAACACGAAAACGTGACGCGTTAGACATAGTCTAAGTACACCGCACGTAGCAGTAGTTTTCATAAAGTAGGGTGTGGGGACATCTGCGTACTACCCGGGATTGCTTGCTCCCATCAAGGTTATCTCCGATCACTTATCCCACAGTCACGGGCCGTGAGACCAGGAGCGGTTTTAGTTTGCAAATTGTGCAGTCGAATCTTCCGGGTTGGGCCCCCGGATAGTACTGTAGCTTGAGATGCGATATCCTTTTGCCAAAAAGGCGGCCGTTAATTGCAAAGGCTGGTTATTGATAGGCTATTACAGCCCCCATCCCATCTGTCGGTTAAAAGAGGCCAGTTACGGTACCCCTCCTGACCAACTGCACGCACGCAATGTGCGTGCCCATCAATAACCATTAACGACCGGCTCAACTGGTTCGCTGTCGGGTTTGCGGTCAATGGACCAGGTGCCGAATGTGCTCTCGCGCAGAGTGGGCGGTGGGATAAAGCCCCAAGAACCCAGAGGGCACTGGAACTAAATCCCCATAGCACGGCTACCTACTTGCAGGATAAATCCTGCAAGTTATAAGCTACCCCCTAAGCAGCCCCAGGAACCTCGGACTATCTGTGTATGTGTGTCTTGCTAGCTACTAATGTAAACTAACATGCATACACGCAGCGTACCTCGAGTAACGTGGCGCTCCGCGGTTTCCGTTTCGAAAATGGGGGCAAAATGAAATTTAAACGATGCTTTTAAGTACAATGTGTAGACCACAAATAATATATACACCACATATTACAATTTTAGCGAATCGAGGCCGCCTTCGCTGCGCTCGGCAGCCAGTAGAACGCGCGTATTAGCGTGAGTTTTATTAGCCCTAGCCCGTTACGGACGGACGTACGGACAGACAAACGTCAGACTCCACTAGGGGGGTAAGATACTTCGTAGGGAGAACGAGTGACTTACACCCAACAGTACAGCCTTCCCACACCAAAAACGGGTGAGCACCCATATCGCAACCGTTCCGACACCCTACCCCTTTCCGTTTTTTATCGAAAATATTTGTCGGAAGCTGTCTGAATAAGAGCCTACCCACACGGACTGCCATTGGCCAAAAGATGAAAATGAAGATATTCAACTGGCGTATAATTGACAACCCCTAACCTGATCACAATCCTATTAAATTATCTGTCGGAAAGAAGTGTATATTCATCCATAGACACGTGCAAACACAACACGCTGTGGAGGAACCACAAATAGATTTGCATGCCTTTGCACGCTGCCACTTCTGCGCAGACGCGCCACAGCGGTCAAATAAAACCCAATTAGAACACAACTAGAGCTCGAAAATAGCCCAATCAGAGCCAGACACTACAGCCCAATCAAAGTTCCCACATTTCTCGATTCAAAAATTTGAAATTTTAGATTTGTACCTCACAATCTACTCGACCCCGATTGGCAGGATGCCGAAGCGGATCGACTGGAAGGACGTGTCGCTTGGCATCTCCGCCCTCGACGCCGAGGGGGTGCTGAGCACCTTGAAGACGTACGAGGTGACCAAGTGCAACCAACTGGCGTGTGTGGTGTGCCCAGAGGACGCCACACACAAGATGCGCTACCGCCTACTGAAGTGTGCGTCGGATCGTGTGCTACGTCGATCTCGTCGCATGGGCAGGCTTGGCCATGGCGAGGGAAGACTTTATCGTGCATGCCGAACAACGTGGTGTCGATTTTTCAGGTGGGGGAGCACGTTACAGCAGCCAGACCCCCCAGAAAGAAGCGTTTGACGCCCAGCCAGAAGACCTATGCTAAGGAGCTGACTCTACACCACCTTCGGCCAATGAGAATTAGGCACTCTATGACGCAGAAGTTTGATATGGTGCTCCAGGACCGTCCAAAACTTCGTGCAGCACTACTCGCGAACCCGCTTGACGGGAAACGATCGCGTGGATGACCTACGTAAGTGGATCCACGAGCGTGCATTCACTGGGAACGAAGCCATGGATCAGCCTTTCACTTATGCGTGGGACCTGGGCGTCGACGGTAAGCCTGTTGTAGGCAACGGTACTGAGGAGCGGCTTTTCGTCGTCGGCTAGCAGAAGAACAGTAGGGAGGATCTGAGCTCGCGGAGCGGCCATCGTGGTGACTGCCAACTGGTGTTGGCTCTGCGTTGACATATTGAGATCCAGCACTTGCGCGCGAGCTATTTAACTAGCGCCGGGATGCCATTTGCATTGTATGAGTTGATCCAGTTATCAGCCATCCGAGGACTTTCATATCATTGACGAGATAGTGTGTGTTTTTTCGCTTTGACACTATGTCAAATAAAAATACCGATCTTTAAGAAGAACCCCTCGATGGTACTCATACCCAACCTCGTCAACAAGACGATCACCCACGAAATTTGAGCGATCTCGCAATTTTGTGGCTGCTGGGCCTTCTTTTCTGCATGACGAACATTGATTAACGAATCTTTCTTGACCGTCTTCCATTTTGAAGACTTGTTTAGAGAAAATCCGCGCATGTAGGGTATGTGAACAAGATATCACTACACGATACCGTTGAGGTACGAAGTCGTACCTTTTTTTTATCCACGCTGGATATAAATTCGGTACTTCTTTTTATAAACTCTGGATTTAATCTGTGATGATCATAAATGGACATTTCCTCGCGTCTACGACATCATCACAAGTGTGAACTAGAGCGTAAAGCTTTGACTGCTTATGTTATCTAAAACCTGGAGTGCCTAGGTAAGTAGCAGTTGGTAACGGAGCCAAAATCGCTTAAACTACGTCTGTGAAGGACGCTTCTTCCAGCACTGGTCGCACGCGCATTTGAACCAGATCTTGTTACCGTAGGAGACCGTGATCTGGGCTCCAACGTCGACTGTAGCTATCATACGGCACAGCACCTTAACCTGCGTCTTATTCTGCATTTCCACGTATTCTACGTTGGGGCGGCACGAGTGCTGCAAGAATCTTGCGGTAGTTCCAGCAGCCAGCGCTTCGATATACACAAAGTTTCCACGCTTGGTTTTCTCGTTCAACATCGTGGTGAAGCCGCTGTTCTGCTTCATGGCCTCCTCGGGTTGGCCCCGAGTTATTTTTGCACACTTTTGCCAACTTCATTCTCATGCCAGAGATTCGCAACAAGTCCTTCATTGTCTTCACCTTCAAGGTGTGCGCATGATAGATGCTGGTGCCGCTGCGTGTTGGGGCGCGTCTATTCTGGTAGCGTTTCTTTCTTGATTTACTCACGTGGTAGTCAACCTTTCCCACCTTGCGCCTGTGATACTTTGCCTCGCGCTGTACGAGCGTAGGGACC
This sequence comes from Phytophthora infestans T30-4, assembly GCF_000142945.1. Taxonomy (NCBI): domain Eukaryota; phylum Oomycota; class Peronosporomycetes; order Peronosporales; family Peronosporaceae; genus Phytophthora; species Phytophthora infestans. Next base: position 510,586 of record NW_003303678.1, on the reverse strand, counting down.
GCCAAAATCTCACGTAGAGATACCAGCTAAGATGGAGTGGGCTGACTAGGTTCTTCCTGTTGCTCTGTCTGCTCAGGTTGGTCAGGAGAGTCAGGCTCGTTGTCTTCAGCCTTTTCCTTGGATTCCAGGTGTCCATCCTCTACATGCACCTCACCTCCACCTTCTTCGACTTGTTTAACTTCGGAATTAAGAGCGCTAGCCTTCTTTTTGTAAAACTTTGTCGTATTCATGGACATGAGAACGACGGTGTTCATCCTGTACAAGTCACCCGAAGCGTTATCTTCCACGTTAGCTCGCTGCAAGATTTCCTTCGATGGATGACCTTGCGCAGGGGTGGCACCATTCTTGTGTGGAACGGTAGGAGCCATCAAACAACCAGGGGTAGTCCTCGGTCGCTTATTGAGTGCGGCCATCTTGAGGCTCGTCTTACCCTTGGTTTTAGCGGCTGCTACGGTGACTGGCGCATTTCTCTTCCTCGGACTCGTGGGCATCGGTGAGACCGTGAACAACGGCCGCAGCAACCGTGGTCATCCGTAGTGACAGCGATCGGGGCCGCCGCCTTGTCGGGCGAATCATTCACGCGCGTAACAACAGCAGTCCGGTAGCCACGGGGGTCACCGGCGACATACATCTGAGTGTAGTAGGTGATCGTGTCCCCAGCGTACAGCTTCATAGGCGGAAGCTGCGCGGAGGACAGCCCGACCATGGCGGTGTGTAGGGTGCGGTAGCTGGAGTCTTGAGGCCAGGAGCCAATATTGCTTCCAAACAGCGAACAAGTTTTGGGTCACATTCAAGTAACACACATCCTCCGAACACGTACTGCATTTGGCTGACGCGGGTGCGAGAGCCCCAATTTGGGGTCCCCAGGGTCTGGGTCTATCAGAAAGGCCCGGTAGGTTGCCCCGCCCCTGTCTTTCTGTGTTGGAATCTTGTTGTGTTGGTCAAATCGGTTCGTGTGAAATAAGGTTTTCTCCTTCGAAGGTAATACAACAAAATGTTGGGGTGGAAAGCTACAAAAAACACTCGGTCAACCGTATGTATTTAGGAAAAAAAAGACTTATAATATTGTTTGCTTTTTTTAAACAAACAAGAAGTCATTTTCAGGAAATGCCTACAAGAAGGGAGAAAACGGCAAACAAAAGGGTGGAGAGTGGAGGTCTTGCTGAATCCGGTTTCTTCAAGTCACTAGCAATGATGATTTCGCGAGATACATTTAAACATACATATATGAGCTTCAATAGAGGCCCTGCGACGCGAACGTCGAGTAGGAAACGCCGTCGCAACACGCCTTCACTGGGTAATTGATCGTGGCTTTCAAAAAATAGAAATCAGAACGACTCCTTCGAGGAGGGACCTTTCAGAGTGAGACTTCGTGCTTTAACAACAATACGATTCAGTTGGCCGCCGTTTGAATAAAATGTGGTGCTGGAAATCCCTCGTGAGCTTTAGCTACAACTGTAGTTAGAAGCTTCCACAACAATACGTATAGCAACTGAAGTGTAACGGGGTACGTAGCCCCTAGTGTACCCCTACTTACATGAGGTGTAGCACGTCATACTTCGGGATATCTGGTACATGGTACCAGGGTCGTCCGAGGCCAACCATTGGCTAATGACATTGCTTTTGCTATAAATTTATAGGTAGGCTAAGGTTGAGTTAAATATACAAACTATAAGTCACCTATAGATTTCTATAGATTTATATAGGTGATTTCTATAGATTTCTATAGGTGATTTCTATAGATTTCTATAGGTGACGTATAGTTTGTATATTTAACTCAAGCTTAGCCTACCTATAAATTTATCTAGTTTCCAACTTACCTTAAATTCGTCACGTCGCTTCCTTAGACAAAGGGAATCTGTGAACTGCCGTTCACCGAGAGTTTGTATACTCTCGGAAGCCAACTTCCTCTAGCGCAAGGTGCTGTATGACCCCTTCACACTTGGTAGCACTTGTAGTCAATCCACGCGAACGCGGGTAGACTACCTGAACCTCTCTGAAGTTCGTTGCCATGGATAGGAACGACTTCCCCATGTGAACGACTCTCAATTCGAGTCGGTTCGGAAGATGGCAGGCATCTTCGGGATGGAGGCCCTGCAGAGCCTGGTGGTGTCAACACCGGCCGAGCAGCTCGAGCGCGTCAATGCATTTGACGCGTACGAGCAGGGGCTCATCGCGCATGCGCGGGAGAAGCTGCAGGATCCGGCGGCGGAAGCAAATCTGCCTCACCCGAAGCCAATACGACTGAAGGTTAAGCCGTATGAAGGGAAGGAAAGCGAGAACCTTCACTTCTGGGCTCGAGAGGTAGAGCTCGCGATGGACGCGGCTCTGATCTCGACCGAGCAGCTTCGTGTTGCTTTTACACTCTCCAACCTTAGCTGTTGTGCTAAGAGTTGGGTGTACACGCGGGGGGCGACATCCCCTGGATGTTTGACATCCTGGGCTCAGCTGTGCGAACAGCTCCGAGCCGCGCTCCTCCCGGCGAACTACGAGTTCCGGCAGCGTTCGCGCTTCCGCTCATGCAAGCAAGAAAGGCGCGAGCTGCACGAGTGCGTTTAAGCGATATGGGAGCTCACGGCGTCCCTAGTGGGAAACCCACTCAACGAACACGTCAAGATGACTGTGTTCATGGACGGCCTTTAAGTAGGCCCAGCGCGCACTCAGCTGTTCCGGGTGCAGTCAAGCACCCTCGAAGAGGCGATTCAAGTGTCTCTTCAGGAAGAATACAGCCATCGCCATGCGCGCATGCCGGCCTCAGCATGACCTGGGAATTCTTTGTCGAATCCCGGTCGAGCAAATCCCAACGGACCAGTTCCCATGGAACTCGGGTCCGCCCAGCAGCGCGACATTCGCTGCTTCGGCTGCAGGAAGATGAGCCACGTCAAGCGCGACTGTCCCGCGGAGAGACACCGCAGGCGGACTTTCCCCAAGCCCATCCTCAAAGGTTGCTGATAGAGCCAGGATCCCGGGGACAGGGGAACGCCAGAGACCAGTAGGGGCGGAGCGCCTTACTGGGGAAGACCTAAGTCTTCGTGAGGGGTGCGCGGGTGGCGCGTACCACGGGGACTTAGCCCCTGAGAGTCTTTGCACTCTCGAATCGGCGGAGATCAGCGGCGGGCTGCTCGTAGTACACGGCTGTGTACGGGGATACGATCACCCCTTTATAATCTTGATCGATTCTGGGGCGTCGAAGAATTTTGCACGCCACCAGACGGTTGTTCGTAATAGCAACAAGTTGTCCGATGCTTGGAGTGAAAGCAAGGGCAACGGGACGGTGTCAGTGCGACTGGCCGACGGGAGATCGCCACGGTTCCCAACGTCTAAGTGGGTCTGGCCGTCAAGGCTGAAGACTTTGACAGCCTCAAACAGTTTACTGTTTTCTCGACATGGATCACTACGATATGATCCTGGGCATGCTCTGGCTCGAGAAGCACGAGCCCCGGATCGACTGGCGAGGCAAGGCAATCGGTGCCAGCCGGCCTGCGAAATTCGACAGAGCATTGGTGAGTCATGGTCTCACCTCTGTCAGGCCCCGGGGCGCCCGTAAGGACTGCCAGGGTACCAAAGCATCCTGCAGATACTTGAGAGCCGTCGACGTATATGACGACTCCGAGGACGCTTCAATGGTGGCGGCGCTAGGAGGCGCCGGCCAAGCGGGTAGCTTAGGTCCACAAGCGGGTAACACAGTTCCGCAGACAGCTGCAGCTGTCACGCACGCCGGTAATAGCGTGCTCAAGGTGGGTAACAGAGTTCCACACACGGTCGCCCAGACCTTAACTGAAGAGGAAGACGTCGGATACGCTTCCTGTGTGGGTAACACAGTACCACACGAGGCCTCGAGTGCCTCGGATGTCGGCGCTACGACATCCCCAAACGAGGGTAACGAAGTTCCACGTCACGGTCGCCGTCGACGACAACGCCGCCACCGCCGAGAGTCGGATCTGAACCTTCTTCAGATCGACGTCGCGTCAAGCGACTCGGAGTTCAGGGCCCGGGCTCCTCCGACGCGGCCGGTGGAAGAGTGTTATCACATCTTCGACGGCGAGACCAGTTTACCCGTCAAGGCATCTGGTGTCCACTTGGAACCGTTGCCAGAGGTTGCAGAGATACTGAACCTCGAGCAAAATGACGGTTGAGTCTTTCGTGGCCAACCTCAAGGCTGGAAAGGTTGTCAAGATGGTGCTCATAAGACCTGAGGCCTTCGGGAGGAGTTGAACGCCTCCTCTGTCTTGGCCGAGGACGTCCTGGAAGAGCTGAGCAAGCCGCGTCCGACGCGCTTGGTTTCTGAGATCCTTAAGAACCCCAAGGATCCTGTGTATCCTTTGGTGACAAAGTATGCGGACGTGGTGAGCAAACACCCACCGAACCAGCTCCCACCGGATCGAGGCGTACGGCATGAGATCGATCTCGTGCCTGGCACAAAGTATTGTGTCACGAGACAATGACCTCTCCCACGCGAACAGTGCGAGGTCATCGAAGCCTTCTTCGCTGCGAGCGTGAAGGGCGGCATGGTGCGGGAGTCGAAGTCCCCGCACTCGACGCCAACTTTCTGCGTTCGGAAGCCGAACGGAAAGTGGCGTCTAGTTCATGCTTATAACAAGCTGAACAACGCGACGGTGCCGGCCCAGACACCTATCCCACGAAAGGATGTGTTGTTGAACAGCATGGCGTCTTGGCAGTGGATCCAGTCTTGGACGCCGACCCAGCCTTCGAAGCTGCAATCGCAACAGATGCAGTTGACAGTTCTGTCTTGAACGAAGTTGGCAGTGGATCCGGTCCTGGGCGCAACAGACCCAGCTTTGGAAGACGCCGTGATGCCAGATCCGACCTTGGAGGCCACTTTGGCGGCAGAACCGGTCTTGGACTTGACCTTGGAAGGCGATTTTGAGAACGATCCGGCAGCTGACCCAGCCTTAGCCGAACCCTTGGTGAAAGCTGCTATTTTGGATCCGGGTTTGGACGAACCTGGGTGGCGGACAGCCTTGGATTTGGCACCGGTCTGACCTGAGGCGTCATCCGTAGCGCCTACCAGGTCACCCGCAGGCCCCACACCACCGTCATCGTCGACCTCTTTAACATCACCAGGGGACGAGATCCGAGTTATTTTGCGGGGCCTGGGAGATTCAATGCGTTTCACTGTTTAAGGATCCGCCTCATCTGGGGACTGCCGTGAGGTTGCAGTACCAGCAGCCGGGGGCGATCCAGCTTGTGCTGGGAGTGGATCTGAGATTGCAGTTGCCACCAACGTAAACCGCCAGAGCGCGATGTTGCGCTCGGATAGACCCTGGTCGCGCTCCACAACCGGTTGCTTGCGCTGGTTGCGGACGGTAGTTACTTGATCTCGCAGCTGAGCCGATTTCTTTTCAGCGGCTTTTAACTTATCGCCTGAATCAACAAAACAAGTGAATATGAGATCAAAAGAATGAGCTGAGAGCGGATCCACGTACTCATACTGCCGATCATCGATTCCAGCACCAGTCTGCGCCAGCGTGGCATCTGCCCTGTAACGGGGTACAATCTAGTGTGCCCCATGTTACATAAAGAGTGACCCGTCACTCTTGTGGACACCTGGTACACGGTACCAGGTGCTCTCGGAGCCAGTCAGGGCATGACTACTTAGCTCCACTATAGGTAGCCTCTAGTTTGTATGGAACCCAAGCTAACCATACTTATAAATGATAGTTTAGGATACATCAGTCTTACATCTACTCCTCTAAGTAGCAAATTGTTCCCTTTGAGGCCGAGAACACGTGGACTAACGTTCACTCGGGTAGTTAATACCCATAAGCACTTCCTCTGTGCAAGGTGCTGTGTGACCCCGTCACACTTGGTAGCACTCGTAGTCAATCCAACACCATCGCGGGTAGATTGAACTACCTGAATTCTCTGAGGGCGCAACGTTTGAGCCATGATGGACCGAAGCGAGTTTCCTCGCTTAAACGACTCACAGTACGAGTCTGTTCGGAAGATGGGAGGCATCATTGGACAAGATGTCCTTCGCAGCTTGGCGGCGGCAACGCCTGCCGAGCAACAAGAGCGCGTGACCGCGTTTGAGACCTACGAGCGTGGTCTCATCGCTTACGTCTGCGGGATCTTGGAGGCCTCGATGGCCGCTCCCTAGGCAACCAGGCCTAAGTCGGTATGGCTGAAGGTCCCCGCGTTTGAGGGGAAGGAATGAGAAAACCTTCACTTCTGGGTCCGTGGTGGAGATCGCCATGAAGGCGGGTCTCATCTCGGACGAGCCAGATCGGGTGGCGTTTGCCCTGTCCAACCTTGGTGGACGTGCCAAGCACTGGGCATACACCAGGGAGACGACATCTCCTGGATGCTTTGCATCCTGAGCTCAGCTGTATGAGCAGCTTTGATCCGCGCTCATACCGGCGAACATCGAGTTCCGCCAGCGCTCACGCTTTCTCGCGTGTAAGCAAGGTAAACGTGAGCTGCAGGAGTACGTGCAAGAGATGCGCACGTTTGTGGCATATCTGGCAGGGAATCCGCTGCCTGAAGACGTCAAGACAAAAGTCTTCGTGGACGGCCTGAAGGTCGGTCCTGCTCGCACCCAGCTATTCCGGGTCCAAGCGACGACTATGGAGGAGGCGATTCGAATCGCCCTCCAAGAAGAGTATTGCCACAAGTGGGCTGGAACCCCTCGGGAAGTGGAACATAGCCATGATGAGGATGGCGTTCCTCGGGAGGCGGAGCATCGCAGCAATGACGCTGTTGCCCCTGCTGTCACGCAGCCCGTTGATACCGGTGCGTACAGCGAGCCCGAGCCCATGGACTTAAGCTCAGCCGAGAGCTTGGTCCGCTGCTACGGATGCGGCGGGCATGGACACGACCAGTGTGTGTGTCCCTCGCCAGTCCTCGGGAAGAAGACAGCCCGTGGACTCCAGGTCCGGTGGCGCAGGCCACGGCCAGGTGGACGAAGACTCCCCGGCCACCAGTAGAGGCGGTATGCCCTACTGAAGAGCGCTACGGCTTCGTGATGGGTGTGCAGGTTGTGCACACCACGAGACTTAGCCCAGAGAGAAGTGGTTCTCTCAAACCGGTGAAGGTCATTGATGGGCTGCTGGTAGTACAGTCGGTGTACGGGGGTACGGTACCCCTTGAACGTTTGATGAGTTCTGGGACGTTGATACGCCGCCGGAACGTCGCTTGGCATAGCGACACCTGACTGCACCCTATGCCAGAGTGACGGTCGTGAGCTGGTCCTTGGTAGACTAGCCTTTGGTACGGTGAAGGATTACCAATGGTCGTCAACGGACCTGAACGTTTGGATTCGATGAACTCGCGCACCGCGGTGTCGCTCGCAGCTCTCGCCATGAACAACATGGCTGTGCCGAACATAAGGCACAGCCCGGACATTGGTGTGACAAGGCGGAGAAGGGCCTACCAGTTCATGGTAGGTTTATGGCGGAGCATTGGTGAGTCATGTTCCCACCTCCGTCATAACGGGGGCGTCTGATACAGACCGACAGGACGCAGAAGCGTCACAAAGCTCACCCGCGCCGACAGCTCTGCGTACAGTAAGACCATGCTCCGCTGCGGCAATGCCACGGGCATGGGTCTTTTGCCCGGCGTATGGACCTGCTACACCAGCAGCGTCCAAAGCCGAAGGCCGTCGTGCCGTACGGGCTTCGACGGTTATGCCTTTAAGCGCTAGCCACGTGGGTAGCTTAGAACCACACGGTCGCCCAGACCTTAACTGAAGAGGAAGGCACTGATCATGATTCCTGTGTGGGTAACACAGTACCACACGCTGTCGCCCAGACTATAACTGAAGAGGAAGGCATTGGTCATGCTTCCTGTGTGGATAACACAGTGTCACACGAGGTTTCGCGTGCCTTTGATGTCGTCAACGAGACGTCACGACATGGGTAACGAAGTGCCACGTCACGTCAGCCGCAGCAAGTCGGGTCTGAACCTTGTTCAGGCCGACGTCGCTTGGAGTCAAGGGCTCGGACCCCTCTGGCTCGGTCGGTGGACACCAACTCTGTCCGGTGTGTGTGCGGGTCTGCCACGCCAGCTGATCCCAACACCGAAGGTCGTCGCGCCGTATGCGCTTCGACAGTGGTGGTGCCGAAGGGCATTCACCAGGTGGGTAACATAGGCCCACACTGCGGATAACAAGCTCCGCAAGCAGCGAAGCTGCTTAAGGAGACCGACATTCGGTGCTCCGAGCGTGGGTAACAGAGTTTCACGCAAGGTCACTCACACCATAACTGATAAGGAAGTCGCTGTATGCGCTTCCGGTGTGGGTAACAGAGTTCCACACAACCAAGGCGGGTAACGTAGTTCCGCAACCAAGGCGGGTAACATAGTTCCGCACACAGAGCCATTGTCTCGAGAAGCGAGGCTGTCTTGGCCTCGCCAGACGTGAGCAACTCGCTCGGCGTCAAGTCGCGCAGACTCAAACTGCTGACTCGAAGACTGAATGGCTTCGGTCAGCACGGCCGACCCGGGCATCCATACCGGCGCAGTGCACGAGACGGAGAGCCGTCGTGCCTGCCAGTGGTTATTGCAAGCCACGAGAGACTCAATGGTCTCAAGCTTAAGTGGGGGAGAGGCTCGGAAATACCTTTCACTCCTGATCTTGAGGTAAGACCAAGCTCCTTACGGAACCAGGCGTCGTTGTACATCGACCTCAGGCTGGAAGCGAACAGCCGGGCTAGAGCTGCGGCAGCTCTAGCCAAACAAGACAAAGTGGCGACGGAAGCCACTGACGCAACGTGCTTCGGAATCGCTGAGTGAATCAGCAGTGTTGTGGTTGCATGCAACCACACACTAGGCGAAGAGCGGACCTGGTGCAATCACTGCACATGTCCCTTGGTCATGAACGACCTGTCGAGTAGGTTGAACGGAACGTCTCACCCGCTGACAAAGCGGTTGTGATACGTGATGTACGCAACGCGCCGGGTCTAATGGGCCGTGGAGACATAACCCAAATGTGGTGCACGAGTGCACACACAACTGACCAGGTGGTGGTCGAGGCAACGCACGCAGTCGTAACTGGCGCCCCGCCGAGCATGACACCGTGGTGATGGCTGATTGCCTCACCATGACTTGGTACCCGTGGGTACTCGGTGTCAATGCCAGACACCAACGCCGCAGTGGCATGGTGGCGAGATATGCCCCACCACGGTCGAGTACCATCAAGGTACATGGTGTCTGTGACAGACACTGGTATTTGTGCAAAGGATATGCACCATACCACGACCCGAAGCGCTCTGGTCGTATACGCTGTGAGTCAACGCACGTGCCGTGTATCGGCACTGGCTGCTGTCGAGCAGCCTGCCGGGAGCTCCACGCAATGAACTCGTCGTGCATGACACACATGAAGTGCACCGAGCACTTATGGTAGCTGTGGTACGTGTCGTACACATGTACGGGCCCAGGGACCTGTACAATGTGCTTGCACATGCGTCGTGCATGATACAAGCACTCGCGATGAATCCGTTCAGGCGACAGCACAGCAGAAGCTGTAGCCGCCAAACATGGCAACCTTGGGGTGGGCGTACTGCACCAAAGGGTAGTACCGTACTGTACATGGTGTCGATGTGAGACACCTACACCACGGTAGTGTACCGTCACGGTACACGGTGTCGATGAAGGACACCTACGCACCGTTGGTGTGGTGACCAAGACGCGAAGAGAGCGTGGCAGAAGCTCCACCCGCAAGGGTGGATCCGTGCTGGAGCCAAAGGCATGGTCCGAGATGAGCTGAGAGCCCCCTCTAGTGGGGAAGGTCTCATCTCACCTCGGACCATGCCTTACCCTTCTCGGTGTCGTCCCTCGCGGAAGACACGATGTTCCGGACGCGTTCGCGAGGACTGTCATGTCCTCTGGTGCGAACAGTGGGCGAATGCCACACGTTCGGATGTTATTGCACCCTGTGCCAAATCACCGTACGCTCGCTAGCGCAGGGGCTAAGGCAGCTCTGAGTGTAGGCTTTGCGGCCAACACAGTTGTGAGCATAGGGATGCAAATCCCAGTGAGCTTTAGAAGCCCAAGTCACTGTGGATGTGACTGAGAGCCGCGCCAGTCTCATGGCTGCTCAGTGGGAGAATTCACCTTTGGGTGTTTTAATTTTCTCACTTCTGATTGGAGAATCAGTTGTGATTGGAAAATCAGGTGATTCTCAGTTAAGTGGGGGAGGATGTAACGGGGTACAATCTAGTGTGCCCCATGTTACATAAAGAGTGACCCGTCACTCTTGTGGACCGGGGATGGCCATCTGAGGCGTGAAGGCGTGACTGACGAAAACCGACGAAGCCTCGTGAACCGTCGGAGAAGGGGCAGGCAACCCAGCAGCATCGCCAGGAGCGGCGGAAGCAGGACCAGAAGGCGGAGGAGCCGAGGCGTCATCAGGACCAGGCAAACCTTTGTCAGAAAGCTGTGAGCCGTGGGAGTGAACAGGAGTACGAACAAGAGGTGAATTGATGCCAGCAACCCTACCGGTGACGACATATTTCCGGTGAGGTTGAGTGCTCGGGCAGCAGTGCGGCGTACCGAATCCCCTCGTGGCAGTCAAGTTGAGAAAGGACAAGACGTTCACCAAGCTCCGTGAGTCGAGTCTTGCCAGAGGCATTTATGATAGAATTGCTTGGCAACCGCGGATAGAGTCACGAACCATCGCCAGAGTGTTCCAAGGATCAATCGTACTTTTTTTGACCTATTGGCATCGACGGTGACGCTTCAATTGACGACGCGGCATCACGATGGTGTGAGCCACACCAGACCAAAGCATCGACTGGTCGTAGCAATCCGGATAGGAGATACGGTACGATCCGGACTGATTTTACTGGGGGTTTTACGTAGAAGATAAGAGTACAAACGATTAGAAGAGCGTAAGGACCAACTGGCCCTAACAAAAAGAGAATACAATTTTCCCTGAAGCACACAAGCGTTAAGCGTCGAGGTAAGTACCTTACACTTAGTGACCCTGCTGGGTGTGTGTACTAGGAAACAGCGACCTTCCTGAAGCTAGCGTTTGTTTCCGGTCAGGCCAAAAGACTAGTTGAGGGTTTGTATTTTGGTTTGATCCCTATTCGAAGTATTGGATTCTCAATATTAGAGATCTCGGTATTGATCGTATACTGCAGATAACTTACAGCCTGCGTTATTCTCCAGCACCCCCGTAAAAAAGTCGAGGAGACAAGGCAACTGCTGGGACCATGAAGACTCTCGTTGCTGCACGTGTCGCGGGGGCTTCCGCTGCTGCTGGACTATAACAGCTCGAAGTTAGCATTGCTACCGGAGCTGTAGTGGCTGCCGGGGCCATCAAGATTTTCGTTGCTGCTGGAGCTGCCCAGCTCTTGTTGTTGCTGACGTCATTGGTGCCATGTAGCAGTGGGACTTCTCGTTGATACTGAGGTTATCTACGTAGTCGTAGGTGTGTGGTTCTAGTTACCCGTTGAACTGTCACTCGCTGTTTTGTTCACTGAAGAATCTGTTTCGTTGCTGGGTTTGGAGGTAGCGTGTTGTGGGACGTCAAATAATTCGAGGACGTGATGCTGTACTTATTGCTCTTTACCCAGAGCGTACTGGTATTACCGTGGTCAGACTGTAGGGTCAGTGTTGAAAATGGAATTGGCTGTAACCAAACATCATGCACATCCAAATATTGTCTACCATTGCCTGTACAGTTTCCTCCCCTGGGATATAAAAAGGAGCTAATCCACATACACACCAAGTCAGAGAAAACGATAGGGAATTGGATCCAAGTTTACAAAAAGACTGAGTTTATTCAGCGAGCCCAAGCAGCAGCAACCAGGAAATTTACAGATGATCATCGACTGTGACTGTATGGCTTCTATCCGTCAACACCGCTCGTTTATTTGGATGAAGCTCAAGACGCCTTTAGACGTGCCCACGAAATGGATAGCTCCAAATCTACCGTGTGGATGAATATCCATGATCTTGATCGTACGTGAAAAGTACTAGAGCGTAAAGCGATGCACATCAAAGAGTCTGACATCTTTCGGTTCGTTGAGAAGCTGAGTCGTATTGACTGGAGCTACCACAACTTAGTCTTCTTAGACAATGTTTCCTTTGACAACAGAGGGATGATACGGAAAAGGGGCTACTCGCTGAAAGGGAAGACCGTCGCTATCCGTGGCGAATCTCAACGGAAACTAAGAGTGTGGGTTCTGGCTTTCACAGGCATACATGGAATCATTAATTAATACAATACCGAGGAGACATTCGATCGAGTAGAATTCGTCAAGTGCTGTCGCGACTTCGCGTACCTTCCAGAGGCATGGTTAGGCCGTATCCCGGTTCAAACTCGGTATGCATCTTAGATGGCGCGTCGATAAACAGGTACGTTGAGATCATACACGTCTTTTGAAGTATTGGGGTGGTTCCAATATTTCTTTCTGCCAACTGCCCGTTTTTAATCCGATTGAGTACATATTTGGGTACGTGAAAAACATTTCCAGCGGTACTATGTGGAGAGATTTGCTGCCATTTGTAGTCAAGACCTTCAGACACTTCGAGTCGCTCAACATGGAGAAAGTATTTGAGCACTGTGGGTGGAAAATTCAAGGCTATTTCAATCCTGCGGATCAACTTGCAAAATAAAAACGGGTGGTTCGATATGAATTGAGCAATACTAATGAAGCGTGGAAGCAAACGGATGAGCTAGAATG
>NW_003303678.1:487518-497580 GCF_000142945.1 Phytophthora infestans T30-4 | reverse complement strand
CATCATCAAAGGTATTCAAACAGGTTTTACACCAGGTTGTTGTACTTAGAGCGATATCAGCACGATATCCCAAATATGTCAAGGGATATCTACCAGATTTGACAACAGGTTATAAAACAGGTTTTTGTGCTTGAGGTTTTACCGACGGCAACACGGAAAAGCTCAGACTCAAATACTACTTCAATATCTGACATGAAATGAGTGCATTTATTGACTTAGTAGTGCGGACAACATCCGAGCTCTAAAGCTATTCAGCTGAGGGTCCTTCTGCACATTGCTGATCTTGTCGTCAAGTAGCCTCCACATTAAGTTGAGTACGTCAATACCACAGCTATTCCCGTCGTTCTGGGTAGGGATGCCACAACAACGGATTTGTACGAGGCAAACTTGCTCTCTTTGCAAAGGCGCGTTTTGATTTTGTTCAGGTACGCAATGTAGTCTGGATCTCCCAAAGGGCGTAAATGAAAATGCTCTTGGTCGCAGTGTTGATCACAATCGACGTCCAGTGAATGCGATCAAAATTGAGTGGAAGGAAAACGAGTTTCGTATCACACGTCTTCAGCTCGTGTATAACATCTGCGGGTAACTCCGCCATTCTCACCTTCTTGTTCAGTTTCAGCTCCTGTGTCAGCATAACTCGAACACTGTATGCTTTGGTCCAAAATGCTCCAATCGCTTCAAAAATCTGGCCGCTAATCCAGTCCCCAGGCTGTAGCCGATATAGCGTCGAGTAGTCTAGATCGCAGTGTAGACTATCATCCACAATCTGATATGGATGGGACTCTAACAAATACTTTGCGGCGTGATCAGCTTCCGTTTTGTCCTTTTGAATCGACGTTAGCCATTCTACAGCGTTTTGTCCTTTTTCCGAAACGCTTCTCAGAGTCCACATATTTTGCATACAATCGAGGTGATAGAGGGAAAATTTCCGATACCTGTAAGCTTCACGTACGGTGGGTCATCATCATTCTGGCCTAGTAGGGGGACAGCGCCCGACTTGTAGAGGACATCCAAGCACTTCTGCACAAGGACTCTCGGTAACAGGAAGGATAACGCTGCACTTAGGATCGGTTTCCGATCTGTCCCGACTTTGGGTGCTTACGCTCAGCATCTCCATGCTTTACTGGATAGACCTCCAGTAAATCTGAAATCTCGCGTAAGTTCTTATCTTTTCCTTCCATGGCTGTTGCCACAACTCCGACGTCCTCGAAGGACAAATCACCACCTTTGTCCAATCTTGAGTTGAACTGTTTTCGTGCAACCCGCCTGGTCTGTACCCTTGGAGCAGCTGTAACCTTCGGTCTTCCGGCGCGCCTCACCTTTTTGCTTAGGTTGATCGACTTGATGGTAGATGATTCCGTTGTAGATAGATCCTTGCAGCCGTCCTCTGTAGAGCTCGTCGTAGGTTTACTAGCTTGAGTGCCAGGTCCTACACCAGGTATAGATGTAGGAATTGCGTCAGGTTTTTCGACACTACTTCTTTCCAAGTCCGAGTCACACCCTGTTTCTTGAGTCTTGACCTCTCCTTCAACATTATCCGTATCACGTTTTTGTGATATTATATCCACGCACGCTTCGACAAATGTGTCCGAGTCTATCTCGCCGATGTTGGGCTTTTGTCCTTTAAACTCGACAGGTTTGTCCCCAGGATTCCGTCCATGTTTTATAGGTATTCCAGGATTTAGGACAGCATCTGCGGACTGACAGCTATCAGGTTCATACCGCGCTTCTGTGATTCCCGTTCGTAGTTTGCGCAAATATCCGTTGAGAAATTCAATTTCCTTACAGAACTGAGACATCGGTAAATCGGAAACTTCGCTAGATATCCGACGCATCAAGTTTCGAGTTACGCCGTACTTCTGTCGCGAATCCAAAACTGTCGAGGAATCGTAACTCCGTAAGGGGCAAGTTGTCTTCGTGTAGTTGAAGCAGTCAACCGGGGGGAGAGACACCGGGCGGGCGACACCAGTTGATAACCAGCGCTCATGTATAAATGACACTGGAATCACAGGAACCAAAGCCGATACTCGACGATAGCAAATAACATGACGGCATGGTAACTTTAGCGTCTGGTTGAAATCGCAGTCACAGCACCACTCCATTTTTGAAAAATTGTGACGATGATCTCCGCTGATAACCTCAACGGTATCGCTCGGCTTTTCAAGGAAAGCGTATAGCGCGGTGGCTTCACTCGAAATAGCAAACTCGTACTCAGATTTAATCGTAGACGCTACCCAAGACGTACAAATACGCAGCACCAAGTTTAACTCCTGATCATAGCCATAATGCGTCCACCTTCCTTTAAACGACTCTCTCGCTAAACTTTCATTTTCTACGCGACGCTGATGACGCATGAGAGACTCCAAGCACTCTTTCATTGTGGACGATGAATCAAGATCGAGTTTGAGCTTTCCAAAATTAGACTCGATGCGATTATTCGTATTATTGCGAAAATGCGGTAGTCTTTGGCGGCGATATCTAGTCCACATGTCCTTCGACTTGTCCCAATTCTCACAGAAGTATTCCCAGAAGGAGGTGTTTCCATGCGCGCATGAAAACTTCTCCAAAATAGAATAATTCTTTGCGTATTCCTCGTTGGACGGAGCGTCTACCAGATTGGAAAAGAGATGATTCATCGAGTCGTACTCGTCTGCAGAATAGCGTCCGAAGCGAGCCTTACGAACCACACTTCGCAAAAACTTCAAGACGTGAAAATGACAGAGCAAAATAGTTGCATCCGAAAATGCCTCCCGAATAACACTGATCGCTCGCATGTCTTTATCAACGATCACAACGCGGAGCGACTCCCAAGTGACATTGGCAGTTTTGAAGTGGCTGAGCATCTTCCGCATATGCCAATCCGAGTTGGTCTCGATAGCAGAGTGCTGTACGAACTGACCAGACCCGAAGGCATCCATCACCATCAGACTGCAAAGCTGGTAGTCGTATCTATAAAACATAAAAACAAATGTTAAAAAAGAATGAACAGTTGAATCCTGTTTTGAGCCGTAGCTTAAAACCTGGTACGAAACCTGATTCGTATCCTGTTGGAAGCCTGGTTTAAGCAAGGAGTGGAAACCTGGTGTAGAACCTGTTATGAACTTACCGATTGGTTTTGTGCGTACAGTCCACCAGCAGGAGCTCCGGAAACTTAGCAAACGTCGCTCGCATGTGGCCTGTACTCAGTGAGATTAATCCTGTCTCCCCCGTTAGCGTGTCATCGACACTTACCACGTTGTTCCTGTCTTCCTCGCCGAAGCCGACAAGAAATTCGGCAACAGCCAAATCATCATCGGCCTGTCCACGGAGCTCATTGCGAATTCGGGTAAGAAGATTGGCCACATCTCTCTGCGTCACTTTGTACCTGGAGTTATCACGGATGTACTCGTAAATTCGGAGACTCTTGCCTCCAGCGCGTACCATCAACCGAAGGTCTTCGACCAGAGGCTCAAACATCGGAACTTGGCGATTGTGAGGATAATGTTCGTAAATGTCCTGGGAAAGTATGTGGTTGTGAGTGTAGATGGGATTTTTGATCTCTAGGATTCACTTTCCTTTGTGGTACACACTCTCCGCAGTAAAACGAAATGGACATCCAGTACCTCGAAGCTTGAACTGCTGTCTCTTTCCAGATCCACGGCGGCGGGTCCGCGACCCGTGCGTACAAATGTATCTCCGGCGAAAACGGGGACGGTCTTCGGGGTAAGTATCGCATCGAACCACCGTCCTTAGCGCGCTTAGAAGCACGCAGCATCTTGTTGCGTTTGGCGACACTCTCCGATTCGTGCACCACAAGATGCGCACTTTCGGATTCGCAATACGATTCACGGTATTTCTCCCAGCTTTCCCAGTTTGTGTGGTAGCGACGCAGCTCCTTCCCTTCAAAAGAGCCCTCCTGGTCTGCTGGAAACTCCTCGTCGCTAGCACTGCCGCCAACCTGCGTGGCCACCTCCCCCTCACCTTCCGATTCTGAGACGCTGCACAAAGAGGCTGGGGGATCTTCGTTGATGGACGCTTCGTCCTCAGAGTGGGTTTTGCGCTTCATTCCTCTAGCACGGCTCAAAATTGGAAATGAATGGATTTTGAGAAGCTGCGCTGCAGAGATACGTGCGATCAGGTGCCGTATCATGAGATTAGTAGGTGTAGGGGAATATTTTCAAATCATGGTATTTTACTTTATTAATTACAGCCTGGCCAGAAACCTGGCGAAATCTGTGCTTTAAACCTGGTCAATAGTCGCATGGCTATGCACCAAAAACCTGGGCAGTAGGTTTTTCCTTAAATTAATACATAATTATGTGATCCGGAGGTGGATGGGCTATCACCACTTCCCACGTTGATCGGTTAAGATTGTATGTAAGGTGATTAGCCCACATCCGCCAGACAACGGGTTCTCCTTGGAACGTTTCTTCCTAGCGCCCACGGAGTCGATACGCTACTTGAAGAAGTAAACTTTCGGCTGTTGCCCCAGCGCGGTCGGTGTCAGGTGAAACAATGCAAGCTGCAGTAATGTCTCGAGGTCTTGCCATTTGGTTATGGCAAATCCTTGCTCATACACTAGCAGCGTAACTGTCTCCCTGAGCATGGAACGGAGCCAGCGGCTCCACGCAATATTCTGACTTGTTGTCGTCATTCAAGTGACGCCTTGCCTCGAACTGCTTAACCCTCGACCACTTTTCAACTGTTAGAACCTCCACAGACCAGACACCATCCCTCTTAATAGCTCTTCACTAAAACGCTCTCAGTTTTTTTTTCAGAGCTTCGCTAAACGAGACTCCGTTGAAAGCAGCGTCATCGCGCTCCTACCAAATTGCTCGAGCTGCGCAATCGTCGTCTTTAGAATTGGCCGGACCACAAGTTGGTAACGGTGATGGTCTGCTACATGGGTGGGGATATCGGATGGAGTTTCACCATATAGATAATGCGACAAGCGGGGAGAAGCTCTTGTAGCCGGTCGGCAAACCTCAGCACTAGATGTAGACGACGCATGAGAGTTTCTACTCTCTGAAGCACATGTTGCCCTACCCGGCGTTGTTTGGACCACACAAGGGGGGGGATACAGCCCCCCATCTGGAGTGGATTGTGTGGATCGAAGAGAGTTTCTTGCTGTTTGGGATCGAGTAGATGTTGCCGGTGAGGGGTAGGCCTACGAGAATACGGGGGCACACGAGGTCCCGAGCGACTGCCTCATGATTCGTGTTGTGTGGGAGTCAGCGCTCTGACAGCGGCATCCTGTTCTTCCGTTTCCGCGACCGAGGCCACGGCAACCATGTTGAAATGGGTATGGTGCACTGGTGCAAAGGGCACTGACATAACTCATAAAATACATTTAGTTTGGGCTGGGTCAGTCGTCAGAGATTCAGCTTGCGTGATTGATTGAACCCGCATCGTAAATTTGGAGAGGAACACACAATATTGTGCTTGGTGTACCTAAACATCAGGTACAAGAGGAAATAATGGGTTCAGATACGAAAATAGTCACGAAAATACGTACTGGCGGGTTTCCTGTGACTCACATAAGGAGAGTGGATAGGTTGTCTGCCCCCCCCCCCCCGCCCGCATCCAGGCAAAGCGGGTCGACGCTATCTGGCTTACCCATGGCCGCAGCGTTCCGCTTGCAGCAGCGCTAGCGTCACGCATGCCGCTCTCGTAGATAGGATGCTTGGGCCGGACATAGGACACCAAATTAGTCTACCCTGTCTTGGGTGTGTGCTTGTGGCACTTGGCACTTACCACAGGTCTCGCACGACTACACCATTGCCCGGCCAAGTTGAGAATAGTTTCAACCAAAACGATACTGTATTTTTTTCGGTTTCCCAAAAATGTAGTTAGCAGCCAAAAATCAAGGTCCAAAGCGAGATTGATTTCATGCAAAGCGAACAGACAGAGCCGAGGGTCCCAAGCTCGACTAGCACTATCAGCCTACTTTCCGTAGACCATGTCGACCATGCTCTCGGCAGCGTTCACGGAGTCGCGGGCGTGTAGCTCCATGTTCGAGACGACGGCGGGAGTGATGTACTTGATGCTGCCGCGGACAGCCCTTTCTAAAAAGCGCATCGTGCGCTCCTTCACGGTCAGGATGCTGCCGTCGGCGTCGGTCATGTCGCTGCGATCGCAAATTTCCGAGTGATCCAAGGCGAGGTGGCCCTTGATGTGCGACTTCAGGACGGAGAAGCAACCCTCAATGGGGTTGCACATCGGCGAGTAGGGGGCTAGACGCAGCAGCTCCAGGTCGGCGTGGGACGTCACGCGCTCCTCCGTCTGGCGATGGGCGGGGGCGTTGTCCAAGACGACAACGATCGTCTTCCCAGCGTAGTTCTCGCGGAAGTACTGGGACGCTTTGACCGTCGCGTATATCTCGTCGATGAAGTCCGCGTTCTGCTCCATCCGAATGCTACCTCTTTCGAGGCGATGCAAAACGACACCAACGGCCGAGTTCACAGCGCACTGGACTTGCAAGTTCGCACCCTTGGACGGCGGCAGAACAACCGTAGCTCGGTCACCCTTCTTCGCGCGCCCTCGGCCGCGCTTACAGTACACATTAAAGCTAGTTTCATCGAAGTACACAATGAAGTTACCTTGGAGTTGGTGCTGCCTCAACTTGATCGCAAACTCCTTACGATTCGTCTTGTTCGTGATGCTGTTGCAGGTTGTCGGCTCCACGCGGGTCTGCTTCACCGTGTACAGCATCCCCAGCAAGTGACGGCTGATCGTCGACGTGGAGATGGCCACGCTTAAGTCCAGCGCAAGCATGCGGCGCATGGTCTCCATGGTGAGCGCGCAGTTCTCGTTCAAGTACTCCTCCAACTGCTCTTTCACCAGCGACGTAACCTTGGTTGAGCCAAGACGAGCGCCACCACGGGGGAGATTGTTGACACGGTCGGTGTCAACGATGCGGTACGCAACGGCCCGGGAGATGCCGTTGTTCTTGGCTACCGTGAGCCAGTCGGTCCTTCCAGCGCGGCAGGCGTCGAGGACACGACGTTCTCGGCCGCGGAGTGCTTGGGGAGGGAGGCTTGGGAGGGCATCTTTGCTGGACAAGGCAGGATTAGAAGTGAGCTCCTGGAGCGCGCCCTTGAGCCGAGGCTTCGCGCCAAAATTTCGCGCGCGCGCGAACACGTCGAATTTTGGCTGCACGTCGGCTGGATCGCTTTTTGCATGAAATCAATCTCGCTTTGGACCTCGATTTTTGGCTGCTAACTACATTTTTGGGAAACCGGAAAAAATACAGTATCGTTTTGGCTAAAACTATTCTCAACTTGGCCGGGCAATGGTGTAGATCCGTCGACCTCACGCCTTCGCCGAAGATACGCTGTGTAGACAACCTACGGATACTTGGGATGTTAAGGGAAGCTGGGGCCATCGCCTGAGCATCACCAACAGCAATGTCGTCGCTGTGGTCTTTGCTGTCCTCTTCTGAAGACGACCAGTTGCGCACAAGTAAAGCAACCACGCTATCCTTCGCTTCCGACATCGTGTTAGCCTTGAACAAAGAATGCGGTTTGAGGCGTCTAGCGGTAGGAATGATGGTCCAATGGTTGAAGTGGGAGTGAAGGTCTTAGGTGATTAGGTGACTGCAAAGTGCTCCTTATTGTATACAGCGGAAAGGACGGTTTGACTGCAACAAACACGAGGTTTGCGGCAGCGAACTGATCTATGCATCTTCATGGCCCACCAGTAAGTTCGCAGTACGTTTTATGTTGCGTTTTTGGCTGCAAAGTGCAAAGTGCAAAGTTCTCTTAACTGCCCCATTACAAGCTTGCTGACCATCCATTCTACAGAGAGGAACATTTTCCGTTTCTTTCAATAATGCCTCATCAAAGGCAGTCGGTTAGCATTGGACGCAAGCAAGAGGTAATAGAATGGGTTAAAGATGTCGGGGAAGGAATATAAACTCCTGCTGTCGCGCATTTTCGGTCTGTCGATTGGATTATTGATGGTGGAGCGGTCCGATGTTGGTTGCGTCATCAATCTCGAGTAGGTGTCTGAGACACTAGAAGTACTATTTTACGAGGAATTCGTAGCTAAGCGAACGAAAAAGGAGAAGGTGGCGCGCAGCTGGCTCGCTAACATGGCCTTAACCATTAACGCGGGGGAAACTGAAAAGAAAAGACACACCATACTTGCTGCCTCGGACCACTGGATCTCAAACTTCATGCTCCGGTTTGAGATTTCTCTACGTTGCCGGACTAACCGATCAATTCTCGAGGACGACGTGCTGGTTAGCCGTGCTGTCGCCTACATGTAAGAAGTCAGCTGCCAACTACCGACTTAAAGCAGACCGTTCTTATGGACGAGACGGCTGTTTATTCCAAAGAAGCCCGCTCAAACACTTTGATTTTCACGGGTGCCCGTCATGTCGTTATTCGCTCCATTGATTTTACTTCGATGCGTATTACTTGTACAGTTGTTCTTACTGTAAGTGCAACATGCCGAAAGTTGCCCCCACTATTGGTCTAGAAAAGAAAATCTTCATCTTCTTTAAAAAAAAAATCCAGGACCACTTTTCGTGGCACATCAACCCTTAATAGCGAGCTGCTCATAACGTAGATTGATTTGGCTTTCCATTTGTGATACACAGTGAAGGTAAATGCTTGGTATGGGGCAGCATGAGAGCCCACATATCGAAATCTGTGAAGACTAAGTGCTCTTCAAAAAAATCGATGAGTGTTGTGCTTGGTGGCCCCACGCCTTACTTGCACGCTGGATATATTAGAATTTATATGCGTTTCAAGGACCTACTGTACATGGAAATTATCGCTTGCAATAAATCAGATCGAGCCGAGTACACTCGATTTGGAAACCCAGGTATGCCAAGTGTTGACACTATTTGCGATTGGATCCTTTGTGCGTGGCGAGACACGGATGAGGCTACAATCATGCGGAGCGTTGAAGCAGCAGGCGTCTCGAGAGACCCCTCGTCGTGGTTTATATCCAATCACGATGTGTATGGCGCAACATTTCGTGAAAAGGGGTCGTAGGAACCGCATATGGACGAAGACGGCGATCTGTTAAATCTTTCAGCGTTAGCTGATGAGTTAGGCGATTTTAACCTGGAACACAAATTATTTCAGCAAGAAGTAAAGTCCTCACTGTCACTTTGACGGTACAATTAAATAAATTCCGGGATCTAATAGGGCGCATCCGTTACGTTTCGTGTTACATAAAAACTAACAAAAAAAACGTTTCCAGTCAGCTGGAACGTTTTAAACCAATCTAAATGTTCATTGAAGAGGAAGAGAAAGTGCACAATGCACTAAAAGCGAGCTGTAAAGATGATTGAGGTGCCCGAATCGCGCCGATTGGGTTGCTGGGACGTAATTCATATGTCGCTGACAAGGTGATAAGCTCATAAGTGGTCGATGCCTTCTTCAACGCTGTTTACGCCTTCCCGAGGAGGTCTACGAGCGTGGAAACCTCCCAGCCCGTGATACCATACGTTGCTCAAAATGACGAGGTGTTAGACCAATAAAATACTACTCTTTTGCTGTCGACTGATTCGCGAAAATCAATAGACGGCCAATCAATAGCACATCTAAGTTGGTAATGATTCGTTACAGAACATCATAATCTTGGCGCTCCATGTAGCTTCTAACTTAGCGCGGGTGGGTACGCGTTGTCATTGGACAGCGCTGACACTACCAGTAGCTGGGAAGTCAGTGAACGTGATGACCTCACGAACTTGGCCATCAGGCAAGGGAAAACGCACGAAATATAGCCAAATCAGCACGGGGTAATTTATGTTTCTGACCGCAGCAAAAGTTTCCCACTCATTGATGGTATAATTATACACTTTTATCCCAATAGTCAAGTGGAAATCACCAATTCAGGCGAATAGCTCTAACGCAGTGCAGTGGCGAATTCGTAACGGAACGGCGGAGGGTCTATCAATCTCATTCCACTTATGTTTTCTTACCTGAGATACCAAGGCGATAGCAGTCCAAGATTACCAAGTAACAAGCTGGGTCAGGAAACTGTCCACGGGTGAACTTGTAAGGCACATCCAGGCCAATTTATCGCTGAAACCCATGCATGGATATGGTAACCATACCTCCCCCCCCA
>NW_003303678.1:483869-487418 GCF_000142945.1 Phytophthora infestans T30-4 | reverse complement strand
GCGCCAGATTTCGCGCGCGCGCGAACACGTCGAATGTTGGCTGCACGTCGGCTGGATCGCTTTGCATGAAATCAATCTCGCTTTGGACCTTGATTTTTGGCTGCTAGCTATATTTTTGGGAAACCGGAAAAAATACAGTATCGTTTTGGTTGAAACTATTCTCAACTTGGCCGGGCAATGGTGTAGTAGCCCGTAGACTCTCCTTCATCGTCGAGGCACGCTTGAAGTAGAAGAAGCAAAATTGCCATAGCGTGAAGGTAGGCTTAGGCGGGTCCGCGGCAAGAAGGTTATCGGACACGACGTTGGAGAAGGAGAGAGTTGATTGTGTCTTCGGCAAATTCTAATTTTTGGCTGAAGCTCAGGACTCTGTGAAATAGATTTCCTATTTTACGAAATGAAAACATAAATAATGGTTGAGAGTGGGACACGTACCAAAATAAAATATATGTTTTACTGGAAAATAGTAATATATATTTGTGTATCTAGTTTTGGGCATCCCTGCGGATGGCGCCCAAGATTCGCGCGCTGCATCTCCTTCCACACGATACAGAGCTAGCTCATTCCGACCGTGTAAGGACTTCATTTGGGTGCTGGAAAAGTCTGCCAAATAGCATATGGCCACGAAGAGAGTACTACTTTCCGGCATGATATTCAGATCCGTACTATCGTAGTTTGAACAACTCGAATTGTTATTAATAGAGTAATAATGATGACTGGTGCTCGATATTAATATGAGAGTACTTATACTGGTAGTGCTTGTCGCGACTTTTTCATATATCTAGATATCAGTATCCCAAATATTAAGATACTTTTTCTTATAAGTTGCGACCAAAATTGCCGTTTTGGTCCTACATGTTGTAACGGACCGTGCCGTGGTGTAGGCCACAGCACAGCGGGCCCAGATGATGATGATGGAGCGCGGCAGAAGTGGCACGTGGCGTGCCAGAAGATCACCGCGTACAGAGACGTCGGGCTCTGTGAGGCAGCGCATGGCGCTGGAGGATGTCCAAATGAAGACCGTGACATTGAAGTGCAGTGCGTTCCTGCGCATCACGGGGGATCCAGTGCGCCAGGTGCTGAAAGGCGGTTTTGGCCGCTCACAAAATAATCTGCTCCGAGGAGAGCAAGTGGCTCTACTCAGTGGAGAACAAAAGAATCGGCTCAGTAGAGAGCAAGTGAATCTGCACAGTGGAGAGCAAGTGGCTCTACTCGGTGGAGAGTAAACGAATCTGCTTGGTACTGAGCAAGTGTGTGTGCCCTGCGGAAGCGAGCAGTGCGCGATCGAGAGGTCGCAAGAGTTGAGGCGAGGCGGCGTGTGCTGACGGGGAATTCAGACCGTCGTTGAGCTTGTTGGTTGAGGCGAGGCGGCGCGTGCTGACGGGGAACCCAGCCCGTCGTTGAGCTTGTTGGTGGTGGTGTGCATTGACAGGGAATCCAGTGTGCACTGCTTGAGTGCTGGGCGAGTACAAGGGCGGAGTGTGCACTGACGGGGAATCCAGCGTGCGCGCTGTCCAAGGGCGAGCCTGGTTGAGTGTGTAGGTTGCGTTAGCAAGTGGCTAAAGTAGCTTATTGATGATTAATAAAGTAGGAGCGGGCACAAGTGGTGAACGTTCCGGCGCAGGGTCAAGTGGATCCTGTCAGCCAGTGGTGTCTATTATTAAGTAAAGCTACGAAGTCTAAGTGAAAGCGGACGCCGTAGCGCAGCACTGTGAAGCAGCGACTCGCCCCACGGCCGGACGAGATAATTGGCCCATTACAATGTATTCAATGCGTCACTCACAATTAAATGTCCTGCAATTTTGAAACGGCCCAGATCGTACCTAAGTACCCGCATATTGTACGTAAATGGTTTTCACTCATGTTAAGTCTATAGTAGCGTTCAATTAAAGAATCGCGTGCGGTACAATTTCGAGTAGAACGCACAATACCCGATGGCTACTATTCTTCACTTCGCAATTAGACATGCCCTCACACTTTAGTGACGGCACAAATTTGGGATGATTGACAGGCTCGATCAAATCTAAGGAAGAAGACCGGCTTTGAGTAGATTTCATCTTACCCCTCTAGTGGAGTGTGCTCTGCGTCAGTCCGTCAGTCCGTCAGTCCGTCCGAGGGTAGGGTTCTAAAATGTAACGCTAATGCGGGCGTTCTACTGGCTGCCGAGCGCAGCGAAGGCGGCCTCGATTCGCTAAAATTGCAGTATGTGGTGTACACACTGTATGTGGTCAACACATCGTACTTAAAAGCACCGTTCAAATTTCATTTTGCCCCCATTTTCAAAACGGAAGCCGCGGAACGCCACGTTACTCAAGGTACGCTGCGTGTATGCATGTTAGTTTACATTAGTAGCTAGCAAGACACACATACACAGATAGTCCGAGGTTCCTGGGGCTGCTTAGGGGGTAGCTTATAACTTGCGGGATTTTATCCTGCAAGTAGGTAGCCGTGCTATGGGGATTTAGTTCCAGAGCCCTTTGGGTTCTTGGGGCTTTATCCCACCCGCCACTCTGCGCGAGAGCACATTTGGCACATGGTCCATTGACCGCAAACCCGACAGCGAACCAGTTGAGCCGGTCGTTAATGGTTATTGATGGGCACGCACATTGCGTGCGTGCAGTTGATCAGGAGGGGTACCGTAACTGGCCTCTTTTAACCGACAGATGGGATGGGGGCTGTAATAGCCTATCAATAACCAGCCTTTGCAATTAACGGCCGCCTTTTTGGCAAAAGGATATCGCACCTCAAGGCACACGTGCGTGTCCCTCCTGAGTCCAGACAAAAGAAGGAAAAATTGGAGCCGAGAGCACGAATATCTCTATTACTTGGTTATAGTCATGATACCAAGGGCTACAAATTTCTGGATTTGAAGACAGCTCAAGTCGTGACTGCACGTGGAAGAAACACGCGATTTCACGAGGAGTTTACAAGTGACGGCACTTACGTAAAGCAACTCCTAGAGAACGCATATCACGATGGTGATCATCAGCTGCCCGATAGTGTTCCGGTGGCACGCATCAAGACTAGTATGGAGACGTACCTGCCTGGTTGGAGCTCTGAGTCTTCGAATGTGACGAAGCAGCTCGAGATGGTGCCAATAGCTGATGACCTGCAGGACAAAGAGCATGAGTCCAGTGGGAGTGCGAAAGACGACTTACCTGACGAACAAAGGAGAGTCTCAGTATGAACGATCAACCACGGGCTATGCGTCGTACCGTTTCCAACGCGAGCGCTCGTGCCCACGCGCGTGTGTCCAAGAAGGAAGAGGCCTTCGGCGCTGCAGCTTCGGCTATCTCGGAGAGATTTGTCGTCTCTGGTGAGCCAGCACTCCGCAAGCGGCAGTGAACGACTTGTAGCGCCAACGCTCTTATATAACTGACCTAGCAGACACTTGAGCTCAACCTCGCTATCGAGAACGAGGTGTTCGTACAGGTCGTTGCAGTGTAAATAACAATTTCAGAGATGGCTACATTCCACTACTGTAGATGGTCGTCACGTTGTAGTGGGCAAATTGTGATGGTACCACAAGAATGGTACAGTCATTCGTACTGG
>NW_003303678.1:480670-481850 GCF_000142945.1 Phytophthora infestans T30-4 | reverse complement strand
TCACCGAGTCACGGAGCACCATACCAGTGTAGAACCTGAGCTTACCGAGCCACGGAGGACAGCAGTACATGATAACACGATTGCACGGACTGCGGACCGCCCACCAAATGCACAGGGGGTGGGCTTGGTATGACCACGATTACACACCGTGGAGCACGATGGCATCGTAGAGCACGATAACACGGACAACGCAGATGCACCACACGTGCACAATACCAAAGAAAGCATAACCACACCGCGATTGCACGATAGCGTGATATCGCGGTCGATGACACTTCATCAGAAGATCACGATGCACGGGCGACGGAACCACACGACTGCGTGGAGGCACCAAAGCACGGAATAGCACCCTTTGGTTAGGGTACCGGCGATGGGAGGCCAACGGCCACGAATGCCTATGTATCACGAAAGCGGTACAGCCCGCGTAAACGTTTGAGAACAGAGAATAGCTAGGAGCCACGAAAGAGGCTGTACTAAAGTGCATAAGCTCAAAAGAGAGCGCATATCCACAAACAGCGTGGACCACGGGTGAACAGAGAGCCACGAAACCAAGTAGAACACGGAAGAGCACAGCCCATTGAAGAACACGACATTCAACCTGAAGTACGGGGTAACGGAAACGTACCAAACCACGATATTGTACAAAGCCACATGAGATTACGGACAGTTAAGTGGTTAACTCCACGAAGCTAAGACGTACTAGGTTGAACGACGCCCACAAAACACGCCACACCAAGAAGCACTAAATTTGCGGCCACCTCATGTCCAACAAACCATGCCACTCCGCCGCGAAGCGGCGGCGAACGGCTAGTCTTACCCCTCTAGTGGAGTGTGTTGTCTGTCAGTCCGTCCGCGGCTAGGGTATATTAATGTAACGCAAATGCGGGCGTTCTACTGGCTGCCGAGCGCAGCGAAGGCGGCCTCAATTCGCTAAAATTGCAATATGTGGTGTACATATTATATGTGGTCTACACATCGTACTTAGATGCACCGTTCAAATTTCATTTTGCTTTCATTTTCAGCTGCGGTATGCAAGGCCACGCGAAGGGCGCTGCCTGTGCACGCGTTAATTTAGCATTAATAGGGAGGCGCCGACGTGCACACACATACAATATCGTCGTAGGAGCTGTTGAATTTTTTTGTAGGCCCTGGTGACTTTATATTTAGGCCTCAATCGAAA
>NW_003303678.1:477781-480395 GCF_000142945.1 Phytophthora infestans T30-4 | reverse complement strand
CGCGTACATAAGGAAGTGCATTGATAGTGGCGAGAGCGGGAAAATGCTCGTGTGTGTGATGGATAAATTTGGTATGTGTCCTGCATTTATGGACGGAAAGAAGGTAAGCCAATATCTCACAATACTTCTATGCAGTACTACCGGCAAGCCAAACTCTGGCTGCTCGATCAGTTCCCTAAGCATCAAGCTTCATCGGAAGCCCGGTTGCTGAAAATGGGGAAGACACTAGACAGCTTCTGGCTCAAGCGAGATGGTGGTGGTCTCGTAGCGAAGGCATCACCTTGTACGAAAGCTGATTTAAAAAGAATGATGTTGAATTTGTGCACTTACGCTTGCTCTAAAAGCGACTATCAATATGCAACTCTACTTTGTCTTATCTGGTACTTGTTTGGCCGCGCGTCTGACCTAGCCATGGTCCGCAAACAAAACATGTCAGCGGACGTAGACGACGTTTTCTTCCTGCGCTTGGTTCGCGTGAAGACGTCTGAGGAGCAGGAGCTGTCGCTCTTTCCTGACATGGAGCTGGCTACGTGCCCCTTGTTCTCCATTGAGCTCGCCTTGATTTGCCAAGCCTCCCCAGGCGCCGCCCTCGTCAGCAACCTCCCAGAACAAGCAGGCTTCGCAAGCTCCACGCTTTCTCCCAACGCTCCGCTGATCGAGGTGCTGAACGCTTCGCAAGTCACGACCGTTCTTGCCGCCCCAGCAGCCCCACCGCGCGTTGTCACAGCCCTACAGTATACGCGTTAACCAGGTGCTAGACCGTGTGGCATCTGCTGCTGGCGTTGATGTCGCCTTGACGTCGCACTCGTTTCGAAGAGGAGGCGCTCGGCACGCAAACGGCTGCGAAAAATGACTGCACGCTGGATCTTTGGCAGAGTCTCCTGGAATCTAAGCACAACAAGCAAAATGTTCAATTACATTTTCAATACAAGCAAAAAAAAACACACACGATAGCGAAAGTACTCAGCGGATACAAACCCAGAGCCGCGGCGCTGTTGCAAGACTTTACTGGGTTTGACACGCATGAAGCGATGGATCGGGTATAGCGTGTCCTGTTTTGCTACATGCATTTAGCTCAAAACCGACAGCCTCAACATTAACAAGAAGGTAATCGATGTCCTCACTGCACGCGTCTTCCGTCACTTCCTGCTACACAAAGATCTGAACCCCACAAGACCAGCCGTGAGGCGCATCGAAGCGGCTGTTGCTCACGTTGGATGCTCACCAGTTGAGCTGCTTCCATGGTCCTCACACCTGGCAGCTCCACCCACTACCTGTGAAGACACCAAGACATTTAAATGGACCGACCCACAACGACGATGCACAGCCAAGAGAACCAAGCGAGAACCAGAAGACCATCGACCACAAAGCGGCTGTGATTAAGCTCTTTCTGGAGCATATCTAGCGACAGGACGCTCGCATAGACGCTCTCGAAGCTAAGCAAAACAGCGAACCTACACCAAGAAAACGAAGCTGTCCAGCTGAAGGCACATATAAAGTTAGCAAGCTAAGCAAGAAACAACACCGGGCATCGCCAACTCACCTTCATGCTACCTGGTTTGCGTGGTACGCTCAAGATCCACGCTGGTACGCACTAGCGCCAAAACCAAAGCGATCGAGAGCGAAGTTGCTGGTGGCCTCCTTGAATATTTTTCTTGCAGACGGCCTCGTTCTTGACCAAGAGGCTGACGACTATCGTGACTGTGTTCTTGAGGTGAGCAAGAAAGCAGAGAAAACCGTCCTTAACTTTCTGGACGGCGATAAAAGGATCAGTTCGCGTGGGTCGAGCGTCGTCTTTAAGCACTTGCAGGCTCTTCACAGCGAAGGAGACCTAAACGACAGAATCAAGCGCCACCAAAACCTCCTCCAGTCTGCAATCATTGACGAGCCGCCCCTGGCTACACGCAAGACGTTTAAAAAGCTAAGGATTAGCAACAAGAACGCATAGCTAGCAAATTCAACCGGGCCGTGTGACAAAGTCGTCGTCGTATTGTACATAACATCGCACTGGCGGGCGGTCCGGTGGTTCAGAGGCAACCGTCCTTCCCTTCCGCCTGCGAATCGTTCACCTACATGGTGTTGTTGTCAGACATGCAGCTAAAGCTGGACCCGGGTACATGTTCGACGGTCTGGTGCTCGATTTGCCGCGCGCTATTTCTAGGCAACGGGCGCAAGTATTTGACTGCTCCGAAGAGCTTTGGATCTAAATGCAAACCATGAGTTGCTCCTCAACGCTAGACCCTCGATCAAATTCAGGTCTACGAGACATCCACCGGCTGATCAACGAATGTCGTGAAGTGCTCCAGGCGGACCCGTCCTGTCTGCATACGCGTGCAGTGCGGGGCCACGCCTGCATGAAAGCCAAGCTGTGGGATCAAGCAGTGCACGACTTCTCAGAAATTCTGCGCTGTCGACCAGACGACGTCCACGGGCGCTTCAGTCGCGGCATGGCGCTCTTCAAGAGTGGCCGGGTAGATGACGCACACAGCGACTTCTCACGCGTCCTCGAGTTGAATCCGAACCACGTTATGGCTCGTTACGCTCGGTAGGTACAAATAAGTACTTGGAAGTGAGAATCACTAACATCCTTCGATAGTGCTGGCTGCTACAACTC
>NW_003303678.1:474586-477681 GCF_000142945.1 Phytophthora infestans T30-4 | reverse complement strand
GAAAAATAGTATTCTACCCACGAAAGGCCCAGTTGCAAACCCCACATAAACGTTTTGAGAACCAGAAGAAAAAGTTAGCCATTTACGAAAAGGCCCGTACTTAAAGCGCATGAAGCCCCACAAGAGAGAGGACAGAAACCGCTGAGCAGCGTGGGCCATGGGTGAGCAGGAAACCTCGAAGCCGGGAAAGAAGCACGAAAGAGCATGGACCCATTGAAGAAAACAACACCCAACCTGTAGTACGGGGTAACGGAAACGTTCCAAACCACGATATTATACGGGGCCGAATGAGACTACGGAAGGCAAGTGGTTAAATACACGATGCCAAGATCTACGGGTGAACCACGCTCTCAAAAAACGCGACACCAAGATGCACTAAGGTTGCGGCCACCTCATCTCCAACAAACCATGACCACTCCGCCCGCGTAGCGGCGGCGAACGGCTAGTCTTACCCCCCTAGTGGAGTCTGGTGTGCGTCTGTCAGTCCGTCCGAGGGTAGGGTTCTAAAATGTAACGCAAATACGCGCGTTCTACTGGCTGCCGAGCGCAGCGAAGGCGGCCTCAATTGGCTAAAATAGGCATTGTGTTTTGTACACACTATGTGGTCTACACATCGTACTTAAAAGCACCGTTCAAATTTCATTTTGCCCTCATTTCTAGCTGCGGAGCGCCACGACACGCATAGGGCGCTGCCTGTGTACGCGTTAATTAGCATTAGTGGAAGGCGCCGATGAGCACACACGTACTTTATCGTCGTAGGATCTGTTGAAAAGAATTGTAGGCCCTGGGGACCTATAACTTGGCTTCGATTGGAATTTTAGTACTTAATGGGTATAATATGATTTGTTTTAGCTTCGTAGTACTTCTGTAATAATTTAGCTTACAATAGTATGATTTGTATTACTATTATAAAGCTCTTTCATATTTGTACTTGCAGTTATTTGTAGTAGTAGTACACATAATAATTATATCAGCGTTTGATAATAAATAGCAAGTGTATTACTATTAATATTAATGTGAAAGCTTTAAAATATGACTATTGTGGCTTACACCCTGCACCCCACACTGCCCCCGGAAAAACGTATCATCTTCCTTTGTATTTGCGCGCGTAGTGTGCGACCTTAAGATATTATGTGAACTTTCCAACAATATACGCTGTGTACATCAAACAAAATGGGAACAGCTATTGTGATTCAGCTAGCGCGGAGGCACATGTCTAAGCAAAAACACAAAACGCGAAGGAACACCGACCCACACTATGTACACGATGGGATAGAAGAGCAACACGAAGCACGGAAGGCCATGGACGATGATAGAAGACTTAGCCGATGCAAACCACGAAGTTTTATAAGTAGCGTGAAAGATGAAAGAGCACGCAGCCATGAGAATGACAGATGGACAGAACATGACAGGAACGTACGGGCCACGGAAGGGAACTAAATAGATAGACACCCCAGCATGCTGAAATGTACGGCTACGGAAGCGCACGCACGTTCGAAGCACGTAGCGGTAAGAGTGCCCTGACAGCAACTCTCCCATAGCACCACGGAAGAGCACGGAGCACGGTCGACGGACCAGGCATGAAGCCGCGGGAGACCAAAAACGGGAAATCATCGAGCATTAGAGCACGATATCAAGGTAGAACCGGATCTCACCGAGCCACGGAGCACGATACTACGGTAGCTAACAATCACACGGACGACAGACCAGCCGCGACACCACAAGCTAGCACGATAGCATGGGCTGTTCCACTAAGCCATGGGAGAACGCAGCCGCTGAGATATAGACGAAAAATCACCGAGCGGCGGAGAACGATACCAGTGTTGAACCTGAGCTTACCGAGCCACGGAGGACAGTACTACATTAGAGCTAGATTGCACGAACGGCGGGCCAGCCACGAAATAAACGGGGGTGCTCGGGGTGGCCACGACTGCACACTGTGGAGCACGTTGCCATTGTAGAACACGATAACAGGGACAACGCAGATACACAACGCTAGCACAATACCATGGACAGCATAACCACACCGCATTTGCACGATAGCGTGATACCGCGGTCGATGACACTTCATCAGGAGATCACGATGCACGGGCGACGGAACCACACGACTGCATGGAGGCACCAAAGCACGAAATAGCACCCTTTGGTTAGAGTACTGGCGATGGGAGGCCAACGGCCACGAATGCCTATGTATCACGAAAGCGGTACAGCCCACGTAAACGTTTGAGAACAGAGAATAGTTAAGAGCCACGAAAGAGGCCGTACTATAGTGTATAAGCTCAAAAGAGAGCGCATATCCACAAACAGCGTGGACCACGGGTGAACAGAGAACCACGAAGCCAAGAAGATCACGGAAGAGCGCCGGCCACTGTAGAACATGACATCCAACCTGTAGTACGGGGTAACGGATGCGTACCAAACAACGATATTATACGGGGCCGGATGAGACTCGGAATGGTAAGTCGTTAAGTACAGAAGCTAAGATCTACTGGGTGAACGACGCTCACAAAACACGCGACACCACGAAGCACTTAAATTCGTGGCCACCACATCTACAACAAACCATGCCACTCCGCCGCGTAGCGGCGGCGAACGGCTAGTCTTACCCCTCTAGTGGAGTCTGGTGTCTGTCCGTCCGTCAGTCCGTCCGTAACGGGCTAGGGTTAATAATCCTCACGCTAATACGCGCGTTCTACTGGCTGCCGAGCGCAGCGAAGGCGGCCTCGATTCGCTAAAATTGCAATATGTGGTGGACACATTATATGTGGTCTACACATCGTACTTAAATGCACCGTTCAAATTATATTTTGCTTTTATTTTCAGCTGCGGTATGCAAGGCCACGCGAAGGGCGCTTCCTGTGTACGCGTTAGTTAGCATAATTAAATAGCGCCGATGAGCACACACGTACAATATCGTCGTAGGAGCCGCTGCAAATTTTTGTAGGCCCTGGTGACTTATATTTCGGCCTCAAACGAAACTTTAGTACTTATTGGATATAGAATGATGTTTTAGGCTTCGTAGTACTTTTCTAATGAGTTTAATTTCAATACTGTTTTGCGTAGTACTATTTTATATACAATTCATTTTACTGCAG
>NW_003303678.1:433607-474486 GCF_000142945.1 Phytophthora infestans T30-4 | reverse complement strand
GAACTTCGTTGCCGTCCACCGACTCTTCGACCTCTAGCTTCAGATCGACAAACCAAAGAGCAAAGCATGATGAGTACGGGCGTATTAAACTGATTTGGCTTTGATCCGGTGTATCCGTTCATAGCTTCCGAAGCGTATTTCAAGTACTTGATCAAAAAGTCGAAAGCATGATCGGGAATCGGCTTGCGCTCCTGTTCATACTGATATTAGTCGAGCTCACTCTTGGCCTCGCTCCATCGCACGTAGGGGCCCCCAGGCGACGAACCATCGTCCTCGTTCGTCTTAGCCTTCTTTTTGTTGTCGAGGATCTCATTAAGCTCACGCCAGCGCTTTCAACGATGTTCACTGTGGATTCTTGCCGAGCGCGTATTCTTGGCGACTTAATTTAGGTCACCGGGGGCCTCCACCAGCACGTGGATCACATCCTCTCCAAGCGAAACGTTTGTCCCAAAGAGGCTCGGTGTCACGAAAGTAGCGAGGAAGCGTAGGAGCGTAGACGGCGAGTACGGCGCCGTAGACAGTTGTAGGGGAGGAGAGGAGTTGCTGCTCGAAAGCAAATTGAGAAGTGATTAATCAGTTGGAGTTGGCGGCGGCAAACTAGTAGCTGCCGCACAACCAGTAGTTCTTGACAACCGGATATTCACGCACGTATCCAGGTCCATCCTAAAACCTACCTTTCTCAAATCCTGATTGTCTCTGTAACTACCAATGAAAGCCAATGAATCCTAATTCTTATCTTGGTCGGAAATTTCGCACAGCGTCCCATAATCACAATTTCCGGCTGGAAGCTTGATTGTTGCAAATCCATGGGATTTTGGACCAATAGGATTGTAGTATGATGTAAAGACACGCAATCTTAAGTTTACGCTGATCAGAATAATCTGACCAGCTGAACTCAAATAATTGACGTGGCTGGTCACTGCCATGTCATTGGCTAGTGACCACCACGTCACATGACCTCCCTTCGAAGAAGAGCCTCTCCTAGAGAAAAGGGTTCTCTTTCTTCTTTGACTTCCAGTAGAGGTCGATGAGTCCAAGAATTTGCGTTAGATTTTCTACGGGCTCCCAAGTGGCTTCCTTCTTGGTTTCACCAAGCCACCAGATCTTGTACTGCGGTTTTCCCTTGTACTTGCGATGTCCAATGACGGCTTCAGCGAGTTGCCCCTCGGTACCATCGGCTAACACAACCTTATTCACCTTTTGCCTCCGCTTGTGATCTTTGCGGCACGGCTTCAATAGTGACGTATGGAATACCGGATGCAGCTTTAATCCTTGCGAAAGTCCTAACTCATACGAGTCTCGAGACACCTTCTTAAGTATCGGAAAAGGTCCAATAAATCTTGGAGCTAACTTCTTCGACTGTGCATACCCCTTGTGGCGGATGTCCATGTTCTTTCCGTCAAGTAACACCATATCACCAGTCTCGAAGTCTTGGACAAGTCTGTTCCTGTCGTAATAGTTTTCATGCCTTCTTAGGCTTCACTCATACGGTCTTGTGCTACCTTGAGGAAGACCTCTTGCCGGAGTAAGAACGCTTTTGCTGTTTTCTCCAACTTGTTGAATTCCGGATCTAACGAAACCTCGTCGGGCATGTACGGAATATACCCAAGATCCGCTTCAAACGGTGCCATTCCGATCGTCGAATGCACACGTCGATTGTAGGCAAACTCTGCCATATGAAGAGACTCATCCCAATCGTTCTGGGCTGGGTTCACGACTCCACGAAGATAATCCCCGATAAAACGGTTCGTACGTTATGTTTGTCCATCCGTCTGTGGTCTAAATGCTGATGACAGGTTATGCTGCGCTCCCATAGCAGATATAACAGCCTGCAAAAACTTGGACGTAAATTTGGAGTCACGGTCAGACAGAATTGTCTTCGGAAGGCCATGATCTTTTACATAGTTCTTTATGAGGACATGCGCGGTATCTTCTGCGCTATCTGTCGTCTGCGTTGCAATGAACTTTGCACGCTTGGTCAATCGATCCACGATGACCATGATGGCATTACAACCATCCTTGCTGGGAGGTAAGGACACAATGAAATCCATCGAAATGTCGATCCATCTACCTCTTGGTACTTCCAGCGGTTAAAGTAATCCCGGCTGTTTCACTTGTCTCGCCTTGTTGCGCTGACACATTTCACAAGTGTTGCAATAACGCTGGGTATACTTCATCATCTTCGGCCAATAATACTTCTCTCGTACTGCGACGTAAGTCTTGTACGATCCAGGATGGCCTGCCGTTACGGCATCGTGGTTCTCGCAAATGACACGGTTTCTCAGATCTTCGTCATCCGGAATATACAATCGCGGACTTTCATCTTCCCGGTCTGGTAGTAAAAAACACCATCACTGAGCGAGTAATGCAAAACGTTGTCTCCAAGCTTAAGCTTCTTGGCAATTCCCTGCAAGTCCTTGTTCCACGAATACATCTTCTTTGCGGACTGTGCCACAGTCACGTTGTTCGCTACCATAGTTGCCACAATCTCACGGTTTTGAGCCGTATCAAGAAGTTCCTGAAGGCTTACTTGCGCAGCCTTATGCTCGAACTCAGGGTTTCTTGATAATGCGTCTGCGACTACATTTGTTTCTCCTGGGATCCACTTGAACATGGGTCGAAACTCCGCAAGTTCATTGAACCACCGCGCAATGCGTCTATTCGCTGTCTTCTGCGTAAGAATCATCTCGATGCTCTTATGATCGGCTTCGACAAGAAAGGGCTTGTCTAGCAGATATACACGCCATGTCTTCAGAGCAAGCATGGTTGCGAGAAGCTCTTGTTCGCGTACAGGGTAGTTCAGCTCTGCAGGTTTCATCTTCCGGCCAGTAAAGGCAATTGGATGTTCCAACTCTCCCTCCTTTAAAATAAGACTCCCCCAATTGCGAAATTTGAGGCGTCCATTC
Organism: Phytophthora infestans T30-4; assembly: GCF_000142945.1. Classification (NCBI taxonomy): domain Eukaryota; phylum Oomycota; class Peronosporomycetes; order Peronosporales; family Peronosporaceae; genus Phytophthora; species Phytophthora infestans. The sequence continues at coordinate 471,580 of NW_003303678.1, read as the reverse complement.
GAATACCGAAAGGCTTGGTGACATCAGGAAGACGGAGAACCCGGTGGTGATGACAAGCGTTTCTTTAGCTCATCGAAACACCGCAGCTGGTCCTCATTGAGTTCGATCGCATCTCTAGAGCGTTTTCCCTTGATACATTCGTGCAAAGGACCTGCAAACTGAGCGCAATCCTTGCAAAATCGAAAAAAACGTAGACAGTTGTCCCCAGAAAACTTTCCATTTGCTTCTTTGTCTTGAGAACAGGCCAATCTGTGCTAATCTTCACTTTATCGGGGTCCATTCGAACGCCCTTGCGTCCGACAAAGTCACCTAAACATGGGATTTCGTCGACACAAAATTGGCACTTGGACAGCTTGATGTATAGCTTCTGCTCTTCACATCTCCTCAAAATTCTGTCCAACGCGGCAATATATTTGTCGGCATCTTCACTCTTGGTGTGTACGTAAATGTCGTCGAAGTAGAACCGCATCACGTCACGTAAATCCCTAAATACCTTCTGTAACAACCTGTTAAAGGTTCCCGGGCTACCGCTGAGTCCCATGGGCGTGACGAGGTATTCAAAAAGACCGTCTGGAGTCGAAAAAGCAGTAAAATGTATATCTGATTCACGTAGCTTAACTTGGTAGTAACCCCAGATAAGTCCATGCACGAGTACCAATAGCTGCCGGTCATCGCATCAAAGGTGTCTTCTTTGCGAGGCATCGGAATAGCCGGTAGAACCGTAGCTAAATTTAACTGACGATAGTCGTGCACAATTCGTCATCCGACAGGTTTCTTCACACAGAAAGTCGGTGCACAAAACGCTGACGTACTCGGTCGAATGATGCCAGCTTGAACCATCTATTTGGTCCATTCCTGTATCGTTTTCTTCTGATCAGGACTTTGGCGCCATTGTTTCACCGAAATAGGCGAAGTATCAGGCTTGAGCAGAATCTCATGCTCAATCCCTTCACGTACTGGGGGTGTCTCATTCGGAAGATCCGTGCGAAAAACCGTATCCGCATACTTATGTAGCGTATCGTACGCCGGATTGTCCTTGAGAGCATCCCATCCTTGACTCTTGAAGCGTTCCGCCTTCGCCGAGTCATGCGGATTGATAACAAACACCGCTTTGATGTCCTTGTCCCTACGCAACATTTGCTGGAACTGGTTGGACGAAAAAACCTTCGCTCGTCCAAACTGGCCGTTGTTTGTAGATCTCACGGCTCTGCGCAATTCTGGCGCGGCGTTGTCCTGCCACCCAACGGGCTGGACGTGTCTTCGGCAGTCTCAACATCACAGTCTGCGTGTTCTCCACGTTGATGCGAGGTGCAATCTGTCCAGTACTCCAGTCGATGTCAGGGTCTGCTCCCGCAGCCACATCATGCCTAAAGCTATGTCCTTTTCCCTCAGGAACAGGCATGACTTGAAATGTTCCCGTTGTCAAGGGGAAATCCCTGGGTAGCTGTAGACAGTCCGGACGTGGAACGATGCACAATCTGATCATAACCGAGATCAACTTGCATCATGTCAACTTCAGTGACATCCAACTCAAGCCTTATCACTAACTCCTCAGTTACGCCATTCAGGCTACTGCCGTTGTCAATGAATATTGTGACGGGCCTCTCTTGGTCTTCCGTCTTGAATGCTCGAGCTTCAGCCTCTAAGATCGCATACACTGCGCCCTGCATGTACCGGTTTGCTTCCGTACGTTTTGGCTGAGTACAATCTGGAGAAATGTGACCAACCTTGTCACAATTTCTGCACGTAGCTGTCTTTTTCCAATCATCGTTCTTGCCCTTTTTCTTTTCGTAACGCTTGTTGTTCTGCTGTTTCGATTTAGGCGGATGATCCCCCGAGTCCGACGACCCTTTTGAAGGCTTCGAAGGTGCTCGAGGAGGTTTCCCGGAGTAGTGCACAAACTCGAAGTTCGAAGCAATTTCAATGGCTTCTTGTAGCGTTGATGGACTCTCTTCTTTGATCTTCTTTGCTGTTTCTTCACGTAACCCGTTTTGAAAGAAGAATCGTTTCTCCAACTCACTGATCGTCAATTCTGTCTGCGACAGCAAGTCTTGAAGCTTGGAGACATACTCGTGAATAGTCTCGGTCTGTTTGAGACGAAGCATTCTCTCGCGAAGATTATACTCGAAGTCCTTTGGTCGAAAGCGCGTGCACAGCTGTTGCTTAAACGACGACCACGTGGGGTTCACACTCGCTCTCTCACATTCGGCTATAAAAGCGCGATACCAGTTCAACACTGACTTGCCTAAGTTGCTGGAGATTATCGTCACGAAACCTGACGATTCTGCCTTCATTAACTCACGTCTGCTTGCGTAGTACTGCTCGGTGGCAAAGATCCACAATTCAATGTCTTCACCATACTTTCCTTCATACATCGGAGGGTCCTTCTTCTTCTGCTCACCCCTAGCGGCAACGAGATATTCGAATCTCGCATTAGCTTGTTGCATTTGGGCTTGCATTTGCGCTTGCATCTGAGCTTGATACTGCTGTTGCTGCTGCGTAATGTATAGGAGCAGCTGCTGCATGGAGATGGTCTCAGGTCCAGCCGCATCCTGAGCAGCATCAGTAGCAGGGGAGGCTGACTCAGCCTGTGCATTGGCACTGGCCCCTTCTCTTGACGCTTGCGATCTTGTATTTGTTCGCATCGTGGGTTGGGTAGCTTCAGCGTCGCTCGGAGCACTAACACGGCTCTGTTGACGAGGACGAGGGTTCGGTGACGGGCGCTCAGCTGCACGACTCCTTCTTTGAGCCATTACAAGCTGGACTTCTCAGCGCAAGTCTTTTAAGATACCAGAACCCTATACCGAAGTTAAACGAAGCGAAAAAAGGTTCCGATTAAAGTTCCTCCCTACAATCTACGCTTCTTGTCTACGTGGATGGAGTGATCAAAAGATCCTTCAAGAATTTCTTGGGTTTGCTCAATACGTTTCTTGAGCAATTCACTGAAGTCGTGAATGACGTTCCGGGCGGCTGCGTCCTTAGAATCCGGAATTTTGTTTCGGATCAGGCGGACGAGCTTAAGTTGCTTGACCGTTGTTAGCCACAAGTCCAGACGAAGCTGATCGAGCTGCTTGTGTCGATCAGTCAAGGACTTTGTGCTGTTTACAAACGGATCTTCGTGCTGACGAGTCTTTCGCTTACCCATAAACAAGCACACTGAAACAGATGCAGTAGCAACGGATGTAGATCAAGCACAACCAGTGAGTATCTAATCGGACGTTCGCTCCTTTTAGCTCTGATGTGGGATAAGGATCCACTTAACGTGAAAGCGTTAGACCCAAGGCAACCAGAAAGAGTTTCCGATTGTGTGTACCACACTAGTGCGCAGCCACACCAACTAGCCACTGAACGTAGCAGTTCGTGCTGAGGCAAATTACTTTGTGATCTAGTGCTTCCCCAACTATGTGGCTGGCACCAATAACCTCTAGACAACTCCCTTCTGGCTATGCCACCACGAGTGCCCTACTTGAACCGAAGCTTGACACGACAAGTGCTACTATGTCAGAAAGTAGCGAGGAAGCGTAGGAGCGTGGACGGCGAGTACGGCGCCGTAGACAGTTGTAGGGGAGGAGAGGAGTTGCTGCTCGAAAGCAAATTGAGAAGTGATTAATCAGTTGGAGTTGGCGGCGGCAAACTAGTAGCTGCCGCACAACCAGTAGTTCTTGACAACCGGATATTCACGCACGTATCCAGGTCCATCCTAAAACCTACCTTTCTCAAATCCTGATTGTCTCTGTAACTACCAATGAAAGCCAATGAATCCTAATTCTTATCTTGGTCGGAAATTTCGCACAGCGTCCCATAATCACAATTTCCGGCTGGAAGCTTGATTGTTGCAAATCCATGGGATTTTGGACCAATAGGATTGTAGTATGATGTAAAGACACGCAATCTTAAGTTTACGCTGATCAGAATAATCTGACCAGCTGAACTCAAATAATTGACGTGGCTGGTCACTGCCATGCCATTGGCTAGTGACCACCACGTCACACTCGGCTTGTTTAGCTTCCACGATGGGCGGCGCATTTTCCTATATGAAGTGTCAACTACGCCGCTTCGTAACATCGCGTCCATAGTTTCGTCGTCCGGCAGCCACGCGTCGCCTTTCTTCGCCAGGAAGAGCTGCAGCTTGTCTGCAACAAAATGTTTGAAGTCGTTCGACTTATCCGCCTTGATTGCCTTCTTCAAATCATCCACCGATTGGCCTTCGTCCACTCACACGAAGAAAACACTTTCCGCCACGCCAGCGATCGCACGGAAAAGCTTCATCTTTCCTCGAGCCGTAGGATTCTCAAATGAGGAAGAAGAGGAGAATTTCCGTTCGTATTTATTACATATTTATTAAATATTTAGTGCGAGAAATTTCCGCTCGTATATATTAAGAAATTATTAAATACAAACAGAAATTCAGTGCCGTCTGGGGGTCATTTTTTCTTGATCCTATTTTTCTTTAGTAAACCTTATTTTTGGGTAATTCGCCGATTGGTATTTGGTACTGCAATAATTATGCATTAGTAAAATGAGAGAGTTTAATTAGAAGGGTACTTACTCCTGTAGTGCCTGAGTGACGGCAGTGGGTGTAGAATGATGGGCTCTGGATGGACGTGCCCAAATTGACGGGCATGGACAATATAAGGTTGTTTTACTGAAACTAAAACTAAACAACGAGATGAACACGATCACTTTTCGATTTCTTTTAGAAGACACGACGACTAAGTTTAAATTTCACGCGGGAGAATACAAGTCAAATACAAACATGCAAATTAATTTGCGGTGAATAACAATGTATCCCAAATTTGTAGTCGGTAAATCGGTAGATTGCAGCTGGTAGTAGAAAATCCTTACTGGAGCTCTTTTCTCGAATAGTCGTAGAGACAACGTTATCAACAGCACAGCCACCGTGCATGACTGCTAGTAATGCGCTCACGCCTGTGATAGTAGGAGGGCATTTTGCCATCATTCCGGGTCGAGGTTCGATACAAATAGGTGTACTAGTAAAACAAAGCGAACGCTGCATTGTATCCACCGGTCACCAAATGCACAGCGAGCAAGATAACCCACCACCACGAATAACGTAAGGTCGCCATATTGCGACGATGACACCGAAAGTCCCTGGTAATGTAGCTAGGACTCAACTTGAAGTATCGCTATTAGTTATTGATAGGCTTTCGTGTCTTACATGTAAATAAAATGGCTGATAAGAATCGTGATAAAAATAAATATAACAAGCTGATGTCATAACTTCTAGACCAAGGCCCATTTTTAGATTTGACATTGTTGGTAAACCTGTTACTTCGGCACACTGCAGAGCAGTATCATGCCTGGAAAAGCTAAGTCGCCATCCTTCACATCGCAGTACGTCGACTTAGGGTCCTGGAGCTTCGCGCTGTGGTGGGTTATCATATTTGCGGTGCATTTGGTTACGTTTGGATACAACGCCGCGTACGCGATGTTCTACTACGAGCTGCAGGAGATGTATTTGTACGTTACTTTCGAGTACATCGGGATTGACACGATGATACAACAATATCACCTTATCGCGAACGTGAACGCAGTCATGGCAGCACTTCATGGTATCTGTATACTTCTGATGGTGGGAGGGTCTATCTGGCAGCAAGAGCTGGCCTTCTCACCATGGCCCCAAGAAGGTGATCCTGCTACCTCAAATACCAGCAGAAGAGTATTACCAAAAACGACACCCGACATCAACGATAAAGTAGCTACGGGACTGCTGTCTGCTAAATTACGTGCTGAGCGGATATATTCGAAGGTGTGGGGTAGGCAAGGGGTTCTGGGGGTGAATGGAGGACACTTTCACGCCATCTTAGTTACTCGTGAACTCGTGGAGACAGCTCTTCAAACACAACAAGCTTACAGGATGAGCTGGTATCTTCCACGTTGGCTGCTGAATCGATTTTATCTGTGCTTGTTGGTACTCAACTGCTGGTCTTCTGTCTTTATATACTCTCTATTATTCAAGAAAAACGAGGCTCGCAGACGGTTTGCTTGTCTATTGTGCGACTGTATCCTTGATCTCGTGTCGTGCGTGGGCATCCCCTTCATCGTTGTTCTCAGCTACATAGATCAGTATAACGCTGACATGGCCGGCTTTAAATGGAGAGATGGTATAGCGAGTCGTGGGCTGCTCGCATTCTGAATCCCAAATGGTTCTTGTAACTTCGTGGTCGGACTTGATGAGCCGTACGGTGTTTTCGCTTGGACTTATATCCACGACTACAAGCTTGAAAGAGCTATTACGTCTCCTACCGAGTGGCAGGGACACACGGATTAATTGCGCTCCCGTTAATATCAAAGTACCAGACAAACCAACAACCAAGGGCCCTGCTCTGAAAAGTATTGGAACGGGTCGGAAGCCGCGGAATGTAGCCACGATCGATGGTGGTAGCTTCGGACTGCGATCACGCAGTAGTCAATTGGTGCTCCACTTGGTACATCTACTCTTTGCAGCCTGGGGTGTGCTAGTGTTAGGTCTTCACATCCAAGCGGCTTTGCAGCCTGAATTACCACAATGCACCTTACAAGTCCACCCATGGGCAGTGTCTGAACCTGCCTGCTACTTGGCTGTTCTTGATTGCTATCGCCTGGGTATCTCCGGAAAAATGAATGAAGTTGAGACGAAGTGGAGTGAATTCGATAGGTCCAGCGTTGTCACGTTGGTCATGCGGCATTGTGCATCATTAGAAGTACCAGACATGATCACAGAGTTTCATCGAGTCAGTGGTATTAAGGTTTATAATTCGACAATCGACAATTGGGGAGTTTCAGCAGCCATCACTAACACGAACTACCCCGAATTAAGCCTCCTCTTCATGGCCCGGGTGAACATGAAAGATGGCGTTCTTCCTCCAGCTCTCTACGATACTGATTTCCCTCACAAACTAACGGATATTGAGCTTTGCTACACAAATTTGCGCGGCTTACCGGAGTATTTGGACCCAGCTTGGATGAACGTGTCATGGGAGGAGCTTACTCGCGAGTACAAAAAGGATGATCTCCGAGTACACACACAAAAAGGATGACTTGCGAGTACAATTTGGGGAAAAGATGGATTGGCGAGTATGGCATCATAAAAGGTGGATCACCGAGTACATTCGCAAGAACCGACAAGTTTGGTCAGTGTCACCGGAGACTATGGGATGACTCGCATACCTAGTGCGTGACTGTAGGCGACAGCAGCTGCGAGCTGTTCCACGTCCATAAGCTCCACTTTTCCGGTTGAGAACTTGACCTTCCACTGATAGCGACCGCCATTTTCGAGCCAACGGTCGACATGTCCAGGCACATGCTCACGTAGCACTTGCCCCCTGTTCTTCACACTAAACTCCTTGGTCACGTGCCAGTGTGCTGGCGCGGCGGGGCTTTCCATGAAAAGCTGCTCCAGGTGCGAGACACCGAAGAACCGCGCGTCGCTTTTGTTAAACCGCGTGCGGGCAAGCGCGCCGCGGGATTTGAACTGACCTCCCGGGCGTCGTCGAACTGGCAGCACACTCAACAGCGCGTCGATGCTGATCTTCTCGAGGAGCGCCAGCGTCGCGACAATGTGCTCGCGCATCCATCCTGACTGGCGTGACTCATGGCAATCGCACACATAGCACTGACGCACCATTCGGATCTAGAGTATGAACAGTCAGAACCGTCGCTGCCATGTGGGATTGAGATGAGATCAAGTACGTACATCGTCTGCACTCCATTTTAGAGACACCTCGAACGGGTCATGCTCGCTGTTGAGTGCTTGAACGCGGTAGAGTGACTGGTAGAGCAGTTGGGCCTCCGAAGCGCGTCCTCGTGGGATTGATGCACCGACAGTCGGATAAAGCTGGGCTCGTCGGCTGGAGGCGGGGAACCCGCGCCATCGTCGATGACTGCGAACGCCACCGACATGGCGACTTTGAGAGTACAACTGAACACCAAGGCAGCAACAGAAAACCCACTACTCGCCCCAACAAGCCTCGACCAACCACCGACAGCCTCTACCAGCCACCGGTAGCCACAGCCAACCATCGCTAGCCACAGCCAGCCACCAGCAGTCACAGGCAGCCATTGGTTGCGACAGGCATCAACTGGGGTGCACCACATATCCGTAAATAGCGTTTCCTAGTGAGCCATAAATAGTGGTCTCCGTGTAATCGGGAGCTCGCAACTCATCCTTTTCGAGTCATGGACTCGCCAATCCACCCTTTTTCCCATTTGTACTCGCAAACCGTCCTTTTTGAGCATGTACTCGAAGATCACCTTTTTTGTACTCCGATATAATCCGCACCCACGTGTCATTGATTTACATCGAATACAGCCAACTAGCTAGTGTGCCAATAGTACTGACACACTTGCATCCTGTCTATCTGGCACTGACGGGAAACCCAATTACCGAGTTACCACCAGAAATATTCGAGATACCTGAGTTGCAACTCCTTGGCATTGGGAATACGCTAATCAACGAGCTCCCTCGTAAGGTGACGAACCTGTCGCCAATGCTGTCGCGTATCTACATCACCAACACAAATGTATCATATTTTTGGTCTTGGATTGACGCGCTATTGAAGAGAAGAATTGAAAAACTAAACACTTTGATAATGGGTGGATCGACATACTGCTCGAAACTGGAAAAACTCACGAGGGGTAAGGCCACAAGCTTTAGAGTACTGCCATCACCTGAGTACTCAAATATACTTATGGATCCATCGGAGGGCAATCGAGGAGCTATTCTGCGCGCTGTCAACTGTGATCAAGTGTACTGGCCTACATTGTACCCGATCGTCGTTGAAGACGCAAACAGTGCAATTTCGTGAACATGCCCCCCCCTCGCTTCAAAGGTACCTTTACCGACATCAGACACTGCAGCATCCCAACCAATCCATGAAGCCTAAAGATACGCCCAGTGCCGCACACAGCAATCCAAGTAGCCTTTGGAAAACGTGGTTTCTTCACATTTAGGTTTTTGCTCATGATATAATGTGGTTCTTTACTACTGAGTATGATGTAGTTAACTAGTGTAGTCATTTTCGTAGCAAGCATATCTCTAAATAAGAAAGCGATAAGAATTGATAGTGTTCGCAGTGCAGGGCTCGGAAAATACCATCTCATATTGTATGTATGACCTGTTACCAAATTTCCGAGAACAAATAGGACAGTGGTATCAACTGCGACACCCCTCGTGATTAAACCAGTGATTGAAAAAAATCCGCCGGAAATTATTGCGAGAAAAATGACTAACTGCGGCATCCCCGAAATAAAAATACTCAATTGCACAGCGACCCGAAATTGCAATACTCAATTGCATGACTAACCGAAACTGCACCAAATTGTAACACTACCTACAATTTCCAGCTGTATGCATTTTTATACTTTGCTGAGTCCACAGGCACATAGTGGACGCTCTTGACTGCTTTGGCCACAAGTCTAGAATCCCAATAAGCTTTAAAAACATGATAGCTTCGAATATGACGGGGGTCATCCGGTTTCTGCGCTCTGTCATCACGTATTTTGCCGAACTACACAAGCGCTCCACCGATGCTGACGTTCCACGCATATGCCTCGAAGATCTTGGTACGCGACGACTTGATGCAACTTTCGCCGCTTGTGAACTTCTAGTTGCTGATAGTAACTAATACTATCTCCCCATTCAATGTGTCTCGGTTTATGCTCTCCTCGGATTTCGAATTGTTAAACGACTTCCCTTTAACGGCTTGACAAGTCCCTTATCTTGCTGTTTTGAACTTTGGTGACCGCTGCCTCGAACTCGAGCTTGTGAACAATAGACACATGAACCCTATTCTTAGTGAATGCCATGATCGTTCTTGAGCGAGGAAGACGACGGTGATGAAGATATGATGCTGGGCTTCGAGAGTAGCCGGTGAAGGTGAGTACTACTCGAGCCTGAGTAAGATGAAGAATGACAGACCGAACGCCACTGCCAACCTCTTTGCATCCTATACCGAGGCTTGTGCCTATGCCATAGTCCTGTGTACCACCCAGGTATCACGGAATCCTTAAAAAAAAAGCTTCAACTTGAAGTTGCTTACATCTGGAAATTGCAATTTTGAAGAGCAAAGCATTATTGCAAGGTAATAAAGTATCGCAATGTAAATTAAGGAGCATGACGGTATTGCAGTCGACTGCAGGACCAGATGTTACTGCGAGCGTAGACTGCAATAGCAGTGATTGTGAAAAATCGTTGTAAATACTACTATATTTTTTCCAATCACTGGATTAAACTCACTGGGGCGTGTGATGTCGGACACAATTTTTTAGTTTGCGAACACGCGCGTCAGCCCAGTATTGAAACATCTAGCAGCGTGTGACGCGACGCAGCAAACGCCGTGGAAGTTTCTTTATGACGCAGCATTAGGCCTCTTGTATCTCCACGAGAGGCATATCGTCCACGGGAATGTACGTTATAGCGACATCTTGACCGGTAGTGACGGACACGCTAAGTTCGCGGACTTTGCAGCTAGCAGCTCGAGTCCTTCGCACAGCTCTATTAATAGTGGGCCAGTGCGTTGGCAGTCACCGGAGCGATTGGAAGGACCCCCACCGTCTTTTACATCGGATATCTACTCGCTTGGGATGTGCATTCTGGGAGTACAGTCGTGCACCTCCAATTCGGCAGGGCGGACCATATCAACAGTGCCAGGGCATAAGTGCACAACATAAAGCAAAAAACATCCAGTGCACTGATATTTTATTTATTAATTCAGTACAAATACACGCCAATCTTCTGCATAATCGTGGCGTCAGACGCGCGAATCGCGGGCGCGCAAGAGCGCTTCCGGTCGCGATAGGCGTCCGGCAAGGCGGCAACTTCCGCAAGAATACTCTAGACGGTAGTGCGCTTTACTGCTTGGGGCCCCCAAGTTGGGGGGTCTTAAAGCGCTCCGTTGCCCAACGAGCAAGTTCGGAGTAAGAGCGTGCAGGATCTGACTTGTGCTCTGGCACAAAGACTGCTTTTGTGTGACATGTAGGAGGAAGGGCGATGTCCCATTGTATTTGGCGGTAAAAATCAAAGTGTGTGTTTGTATGAAGACGTCCGATCCAAAATTTAAAATCAGATCGATGCGGCGTCGGCGAGGAGGGGAAAACCGTTGAGGTTAATTGCTAGGGTGGTGATGGGCAAAGGTAATTGCGCATCCGATTCGCGTAATCATAAAAACCTGGCAGGGTATCGACTGATACCGGTGCCGAATTGGAGGTGCACGACTGTAGTCTCTAAAGCTATTAACCCTTTATCTACTGAGTTGCATAAAGGTCCTCAGAGACCTGTAACGCGGTTCAACGTGCACTCTGATTGGACAGGGTCGCCGAGGAGGCTAGGTTGAGGGCGTTGCAGTCAATTACAGGTCGTAGTGGACCTATACCAGAGCCATTCATGATCAGTTCAAATCAGCATATGGCTGCAGTATAAGACCCACAAAGGTTTTCTCCCATTTCCAGACTTGCGAGAAGCTGATAGACGACGATGTCGTCGGCGACTGGGAGGTACAGAGCGACCACGACAGCCTCGAGCACCAGGACGGCGACTCAAACCTGCAGCCCAGCGACGGCGACACTTCAGACGATGGCCTACAGCTGGAATTGCCGCTCAGCCGCGGCAGCGCTGATGATCCTCCCCCACAGCCCGTGTATCTGCCTTCCACTGGACTACCAGTTGCACCAACGTCGGCGACGTTCGCTGACAACGAGTACCTTGCATCAATTCAGGAAGGGAGTGGGCTACACTTGGCAACAGAGGCTAGAATCAAGCAAGCATTCGACAAGGACGGCTCGTACGGGCTGTTCGCGCTGTTTGTCGCTGGAGCACTGCGTCATAGCATTCGGGGGTGGACCTCGACGAGGTTAGAGGCTGGAGGAAAGAAGCCATTGACTGAAAGCGAGCTCAACGCCTACCTTGGGCTTGAGATTGCTATGAGCATCTGCCCGCTCAACGACATAGCTGACTATTGGTCAGGTGAGCGATTCCTCGGGCAACCAGCCTTCATCGAGACCATGACGCGCGATCGTTTTCAACATATTCGAAGTGCATTGCAGTTGCATGCGCCGGGGTCAGTGACGTTTGCAACGGTGCGCGACCCGCTTTATCGCTGCAGAGGACTGCTGTATCATTTTCAAAAGCGGTTTGCTGAGACTGCAGTTCCTTTGGGAACAAGTAGCCTTGACGAAATCTCTGTTCGAACCAAAGCGCGCTCACGCGCAAGGACGTACATGCCCTCGAAGCCAGATAAGTATGGCCTTCGATTCTATGCAGTTGTCGGGTGGGGCTCACTGTATGCCCACGCGCTGTGAGACAACGGATCCGGCAATGTTACAAGATCTACACCTGCCGAGCGATATACTCAAGTATTCCCGTCACTTTGCACTCCGCTGTACAACACATTGTCTCGACCTGAAGTAAACATCGATCCTAAATCAGCAACGGCTCTGTGGATAGCAATGGCCGGCCATCAAACAAGGACTTTCCGATCACCTAGTGGTCGTCGGCTACTGGTGTCAGACAGTTTCTATACTCGGCACACTTACGCACGCGCCGTCGAAGCATTCACGGACGGTCAAGTGAGGCTGCTTGGCACTGTGCGCATGAATCTTGTGGACAGATTCAACAAGTTTGCACTCGAGCCGGTTGTAGAGCGCATCGCTGAGCAGGAGCGCGGTGCATGGGAACTTGTTGCAGCTGTCGATCCCGAGAGTGACTACAAAAAGAACGCTGCTGCGCACGACAAGAAGCAGAAGCGACGGCCGAAGCATTTGCAAACTGAGTACATGCCCACGCTCACGTATGTTGAACACGCTGGTTATATAGTTTTCAAGGACCGAAAGGTTGTTGTATTTTACACGAACGACTTGAAGGCGACAATGACATCTAGCTCGCTGCCCTCGACTTCGACGGAAGCAGTGTACTGTTGCCATGGAACGGTGCCAATGATGCGTTGGACAGGAGACACTATCATGCACCGCAAAGGGCTCGTCGCGCCGGCATTGATTGCAGCATACAATTTGTGTATGAATGGAGTAGACCGCGTCGATCAACTACGCAGTACGAATCCTACCCGCCGTCGCGAGAAACGCCTGCACATGTCGGTCTTCACGTGGCTTCTGGATCTATCGACCATCAACGCTTTTGCGTTACAGCGCTGTATCACAGGAACGACATCGGCCTCCATGTCATTGCGTCAATTCAAACGCAGAATTGCAGATGCACTATCACGAAACGAAAAAGCTATCAGACAGCAGCGAGATCGACGTCAGCAAAAACGAAATACGAGTACTCTAGATGAAGCTGTTGGCTGCGACGTCTCACAGCATATCATCACTCCAAACTCAACAAACCATAGCAACGGGAAACTTACATGCTACTTGTGTAGCCTCCGTGGAATTGTTCCCTCAAAAAAGGCAAGATATGGCTGCACCAAATGTGAGCGAGGGTTTCACGTAGAATGCTTCAGTGCTTTTCATTACGAGGGTGTGTTGAGTACTGAAGAACCTCAACTACAAGACGCATTGGAAGCTATTGCTCGCGCTCCAACACGTGATCCTGTTGCTTTCACGAGAAAACGTAGGAACAAAACGATAACACCAGTTAGTGAGCTGAAGCTGCCGCAAAAAGAGTAACAAAATATCCAATACATTCTCCTTACTTTGTCGGGCCAAATTTGTTGGAGCTTCTTGGCCGCGCACGCCGGGAGCACGCCATGCATCCTTCCAGTCTGGAGATAGATGAACACGCGGCCAAGTGTCTTGCGCAAAGACTTGTTCCGCCGTCGACGAGAGGGTCTGTCGTGCATTCGGTTTGCTGTCTTCCTAAGTGCCGCTTCGTACACGTTCCACACGCATGGTGCCAGGCCACACCAACCGCACAGCTCGTCACTGCAAGAGGGGGTCATCTTGATTCTTCGAGTAGCAAATCCCACAATTGCCTCGATAGGCTAATGGAGGTTTTCGGAGGTGTGTGGGAGAGGTTTCATTGGTTTAAATTTTCAAAACCTGCGCTGTGGTTGGCTGTGGTATGTGTTCATTCAGACCTCTACTGTTGAGCTCGTAGCTAAAGGGTTAATATCCCTTGGAGTTGCGAGAGTCGTGAGAACAACGCGCGTCTTTAACTCAGCCAATCGTATAGCTCTGTCCAAGGTGGTTTATACGCTGGAACTGTTTGCTGCGAGAGAAAAGGCGAGACTCATGGAGAGCCATACGCTAGTAACATGGGAGATAGAAGTACTGATTTAATCGGATCTCGATCATCTCGAGAATTTCGTTAAAAACGACCTGGATCGGAACCTTCTGTCACGCGGTAGTGTGAGACGCAAGTAATACAACCTTGAATTGTAGCCGTAGGACTTGTATTGTAGGCGGTAAAACTGAGAATGAGATTAAGAATGAAGTTAAAGGAACGAGAGCTACTTGGTGTCGTCCTGCTCTAGCCTAGGAAACCATATGAGAAGCATCTCGGCTTTGACTTGTAGAGACGTCTTGGCAGAGCCACGAGTTGCTGGCTGTCCCATCGGACAGCCAGCGTGTGCTCACGTTGAATACCAAGGTAGCCATGACACCTTCTCAGCGACTTCAAAGCACTTCACGATCGTATTCAACAGTCCGACTACTGCGGAGTACTTGAACTGCACTATAATGAGCTATTTTGCGAGTTAGAGGGAGATTTCTACTCATCTAGGAGAACTGCCTTGCTTACTCGACTGATGTCCGCTCGAGTCGTTATCCTCACAGCTGAGAGCTTTTATCGAAGGAATAGTGTACTTTGGAAGGCAGTGTGTCGTCCTGGAAATGTTCCTGATGAGAGGGATCTGCAATGGCGATAAAAGTGTACTGAATACTTTTGACTGGAATTGTTGAAGTTGTGCCAGTCTCCATCACAGCAACATAGTCTTCTCAAGACGGAGAATGACATTCTGACTTTCATGGCTTTTTTGCGCGCGGAAATCGACCGTCATGCGAGCGATTACACCGCAGATCAGCTCACAATTATTGAGCAAACTTGTCGAATTCACGATGACCAGATACTGCTGAAAGAAATGCTGCCGATCACTCCAGAGTATTACATCCCGCGTTCAGAACTCCAGAGCTTTATGACCTCAAGGCTTGGAGAAGCGTTTGGCAGTGTTCACACAGCAAAATGGTTGGACTCCGAGGTGGTGGTGAAGGAAGTCAAGCTGGGCAGAGACGAGAACCGCAACGGCGAAGCGATCTCGTGTTCCTTGAGCTTCATGTCAGCTTCGTTGGGGTCGAATTTTTCGGCGGTGTCTGAGACTCCAGAGCGGCAAAAGCAACGAGGAAAGCCATTCGGATGTCCCAGCGAGAAGTCGAGATTTGATATGAGCTGAGTCATCCGAACATTGTGCGTCTATTTGGTGCGTGTCGTGTCGGTGATCCGTTCTTTGTGTGCGAGTACGCTTACCACGGGACGTTGGTCGAGTATTTAAGACGCCACCCTGATCAGCTGTGGATAAAGTTACACGAAGCAACTCTCGGAGTGCAATATTTTCATGCACGTGGCATCGTCCATGGCGATATCAAGGGGAACAACATCGTGATTGGCGTCGACGGAAACGCCAAAGTGACGGGCTTTGGCCTCAGCTCCGTTACGAACGCAGAAGAACGCGAACAAGTTTATGGTGCTGTGCAGTCGGTGGCACCTGAGTGCTTGGGCGCCGATGGTATAAATGCATCACCTCGCTCGGATATTTATTCGTTGGGTATGTGTATTATCGAAGCGATGCGTGCGGTAAGTAACACGTCGACCTGAGTTCCCTGGGGAGATATGGAGAAGTCTGTGGTAGAATACAAAGTCAAAAAGCTTCGCGAGCTTCCCAGTAGACCGCTTAACAGCACTGAAGACCAGTGGGAACTGGTAATGAGAATGTGCGAGAACGAACCTTTGGCGAGGGCTCAGATCATCGCAGTTGTCGACGAACTTGATAAGTTTGCGAAGCAGACTCAAAGAAGTAAAGAACTCGAGTCGAGCGAAGAGAAAGGCGCTGATTTGGTGTCAGTTCGAGCAAAAATGAAGCTGGTCGTTGCCAAGATGAAGCAACTGACTGCTGACTTTGACCCCAATGTGAGTCACAAAGTAGTACTTGCTCGCATCTACAGACAGTTGTGGTATCGCATTGACCGCGCGGTCCATCTTCCAAGCGTGAAGACAGTGTGTTATGGCTCGACGCAGAGCTCATAGCCATCATTGGCGTCGCATTCGACAGTACGAAGCGTGCACTTGCTGATGTACGCGGAACACTTTTGTCATTTACAGAGTTTGCTCTTCGTGGGTATTCCCTGCATCGGAGACTAGACAAACTGATAGCCTCTAGACGTCGAGGCGCAGAAGTCAAGTGCATGGAGTGGAAGTACCTGTCTTCAACTTGGATGGGAAATACGTTCCAGAACACGCCATTAAGAAGTCCACGTGTTGATTGTCGGTCATTTGCATTTGTAAGAAATCGAAATAACGTTAATTTGAAATGCTATACTGTTGCGATAATTTTAGGCATTCGAAAGAAAATCACGAAATCCAGTTTACTAGTTTTTTTGTTTTGCCCGTCACTACCAGATTTTTAAGGCCAAAACCATAGCCCCCCCCCCCCTCGACCCGCACTCTGGATATAAAAAACGCAGAGCCGGAAAAATGCTACACTGTCTACGGTAATTAGTCTGACCGAGACTATTTTGTGTGTATGGTTTCTCAGGTCATACACATTAAATAGTCTGACACAGACTTTTTAAGTGCTAAGACTATTTATAAATTTCTACCGGTCACAAAAAAATACACAAAACGTGAGACTCGAACCGTCAAACCTCAGCGTGGAGGGTCGTCGCTCAGACGACTTCCAACTAAGACTAAATTTTCGTTCTTTCCAATGTTTTATCTATGTTAGCAAATGACCACCTTGCTGTATTTCTACGCGTTTTCCGTGTTAACAGGCTCGCCTTCAAAATGGGCCTCGTGCTTCTTGATGATGTCTTGGAGATGCGGGTAAAGCTGAGAAACCGACGAAGTCCCGTCAATGCCGAGGGACAGACCGCATCGCATCATTGCCTTTCGCGCGTATGACATTCCGTTCTTATCCCTTTAAAAATTGGCCGCCTTGACCGCATATGAAGCGAGTTGCAAGAAAAACATCTTACCTGGGTTTTGAAGATTGCCTGACCACGAGCCATCCTTGCGAACCTTGTTTTGCCACCCGTTCTCCTTGATCAACTTCATCTTCTTCTCGTTTCACTTGACTTTCCACGCGTCCTTGATCAAATGACGAACGAGTCAGCTGGCTGGCACAGATCCGTCGCGTTTGGCGGAAAGAACTTGAGGTTGGAGCTAATAGCGTCGAGCTCTGAACGACACTCTTTTACTTCCAAATGGCCGGAGCTGTTGTCGAGGAAGATCGTCTTCTTGCGCCCATGAACGTCTGCTCTCATCGCCCTCCTTCATTTTAGCTACTCTCGAAACAGCTTTTGAGTCATCCACCCCTTCTTGCTTGAGCGATAGAAGACGCCAGGGATCTTGTCTGGAACTCCGTGAATAGGATAGTTCCCCGCCGAATTCAGGAAGATCATCATTGGTGGGTGAATCCGAGCGCTTGGGCCTCCTGAGAGTCGCACGACCATCGTCATTCCTTCACCTCCGGAGACCACGTCAGCATACTTCACAGTCTCGTCGCCACAAAACCCAAGCGTCTTGCCGTTGTCGAAGTCGACAACGAAATGAGTTTCGTCGATGTTCTCGATCGCGTTTTCATCGAGCGATCCGTCGGCAAACCCACGCTGAAGCTCGCCAAGGTGAAACGTCACTTCCTTTTCGATGTGCTGAAGCTTGGCCTGGCTGAGCTGCTTTTTCCCTGTCTGGGCCCTGATAACAATCTGGTGTGCCTCCATAAAGCCCTGAACCCAGCGAGGGGTGATTTTTGGCGATGATCAGCGCACCTTTTGGGCCAACACTTTTAAAAGTGTAGGGCGCTGAGCTGTCTCGAAGAATCTGCTTCGCGAGCTGCTGCAAAAGCGCCGGCTCGAACTTCACGCCAAGCTTTCGGAGTCTGTCAAACTCGTCCAAAAGCAAGGGATACAGCCTCGTTACCCACGCACTTCTTGGTCGCCCACGCCCCGCAATGACCTTGGAGCTCACGCGACGTCTTCCACCTCGCCGACGCGTCGAAACAACAACCGCACCACGATCTGCCTCCAGTATACGCTCACGCTTCTTCCACCAGTCCACCGCCTTCGCTAAGTTGGCTGCCCGAGTCATCGAGTTGAATACACCAGGGAATTTGTCGACAGCTTTTACAAACATGCCTCTGTCGCCTTTGACTGCCTCGTGCTCTGTCATCCAGCGGACGACCTTCCGGCGATGAGCGATGCTGCTGACAGCCTGTGTACTGCGCGATTGTCTGGATGAACGGGGTGAGCGTGATCGCGTGTACTCGAGCTCACCTTCGAAGTCGTCGGCCTGAGATGTGCCGTCGCTGTCTCGATCGGTATTGTCGCAGTCTGGACACACCACCGACTGCCCAAAGCCTTCGGCTCCAGTGGGTCGCCCACAAAATGGATGCATGTGGCGCAAACGCTTGGGACAGCGATGAACAGGACCAACGGGTTCTCCACAACCTCCACATTACGCAGTAGCTGTAGCAACTTCCATGCCGACTTGCCGACAAAGCAGAGATTGAGGACTTAAAATGTAACTGGAGGGAGCGCTACGGCGCTCTACCATCCAGTCCTTCACCCCTACCACCGAATCGGAGGTAGCATCAGACACCTGTTGCTATAGCTTCCAATGATTCTGGGCTGTATATGTACTTGCACTTGGTCGGCACTTCGAGAACCACAAACATCAAAATCAATTGTTGTGAGAAAAAAAAGTAATGGGTGACTCGAACCCAGCCGTACTGAGTACCAATGCGCACTCTTACCCACACGGCTCAGGTCAGACTCTTTATGAACCTGTGTTGGTCAGACTATTTATTAATCTCGATATTTTGGCTAAACAATAAATAGTCTGACCTAGACTACTTTTGAACTGAGACTATTTTCGCACCTAGACTAATTACCGTAGACAGTGTAGCTTTTTACGCCGTCGAGTCTCCACTCCAGCTACTCTCACCAACGATTTGCATTTGTGAAACATTTCGTAGCGATGGCTTCTAGTTCCCAGTGCAGGGGATGGAGCCTCTGCCACATGCCCCACAACGTCACCAAATTCTTTCGATGTCACAGGGAGCACGAATTCCTGCAACCGTGCCATCGGGACAACAAAATAAAGCTCGGCCCTTTTAAAACGAACTCCCTTCATATCGTCATGCTCCACGAGTTTATATAGAAACTCAATGAAGAAGTTTGCGTCGTATGTGTGGGTCTCAGCTCGCGTTGCTTGAACAAATCGAACGACTTTCTTTGTTTTGTTCACGTAAACGGCATCGTATCCGCCTTCACTCCACTGCGTCGAAACTATCCATCTAGCGTCGGCAAGCGGAGCTGCGATCGAAGCACGATTGCTATCGAAAAACACGGTTTCCGTTTTGTTCCACTTAATGACATTCTGCAGCATAAATCTGTTGTAGTAGAACAGCTTGATTCCACAAGCGCTAACCATTGCAAGAAACCAGGCCTCAAACAAGTGTCCGTCCATTGCCGGATTGACATCGCATAAAGTAGCCACCTTTTGAAAGAGAGCTGGGCCGTTCAGAACTGCAAAACGCCTCGCGACATATTCACTTACAAAGCAGGTCTCGTACTCGTTATCAGGTCGATAGTATCCAGCCTGCAACCGGTTGATGGCGCAAGGAGACAAAGCTCGACTCGAGGCTTGAGACATCAGGTCAGTATTGGAAATCTCAGCAATCACATCATTTAAAGCCGCAAAAGCTTTTGCTGAAGAAACTTCAAACATGAGTCTCGCACTACCTCCTGCGATGCAGTATTTTTGCTCCAGTACCCTCGCTTTTTCTTCTGCTGGGTTAGCTAAAGCGTTGAGTCCTTCAAACTTGTCTGATACGCTGTGGTAAAACGCATCACACCTGATGGCAGATTGGTAGTCTGAAAACCTCCATGATTCCAGTCTACAAAGCATTTCACTCATCACTTCTTCGTCACGGCCAGTTTCCGCAACGCTGGAAACACTGGACTTCATGCCTGCATCACGTAGCTCTGTTTCGCTTGGGGTAGCGGGTTTCATCGCTGCATCCGGTAGTTTAGTTACATCTGTATATTTCATGTCAACGTCTCTTGAATGCTGCCCGGTTGCTTCTGAAGATGGTCGTATGATCGTATATCTCTCACGACGGTATTTCTTGGAGACTCCAGCCATCGAGCAAATATATATCAATCGATGCAAGGCCTTGTCTTCGTAATGCCACTTCTTGCAACGAAGTCGAGCATTTTCCATCTCGTACGGTGACGTAGCGTACCCATCCAAGAATAGAACCGTGTGTTTAGTGGGAGAAGTGGCGTTCAAAACTTGTGCAAGGAGTTGGAGATCAGTCAAATCAATTACACACGTCACTTTATCACCTCCTCGCAGCCAAACACACATGAATGCTTCACGCTCTGGAGAAAAACTGAGCCACAATACGTCCCAGCTGGCTGGGTCGAGGGTGTGCGCAAACGCCAAGGCTGCACATGATTTACCGATTCCTGGTGGACCAACAATCCACTGAATGGCTTCGTTCTCAATTGAATGACGATTCATGTCACTGCACTGCTGGATAAACTGCTGCCGACAAAATAACGTCAATGGCCCTCCGCCTGGACGGCCAGCACCAGTGTTCTCAAGCATATGCGCCGTTAACAAAGCTACTTGACCCCCAGATGCGTAGACAAGCTGAGATCGGGCACCAGCTGCAGCCCATCTCAACAAGAGCGTTTCTCTCACCATCGACGTGATCACTCCTGGTTCCGGTACAGCCGGTATTTCCGCGATATACATGCCATCCTGTAAGAGACCCGTGGGATCTAGATAACTCCCAATGACAGAGCCTGGATGGCAGATATAAAGCTCATTCACGTCAGCATGACCAACCTGCGACTTGCACTGGTCGTAAACTGCTATCTGGAGATGAGCTATCAATGTAGGTCCATACAGCGCGTCGGCTACTTGGATTAGAGCTGGTATTGGGTGCTTGAATGCAGTTCGTGAGCCCGCCGTAACGAGCTGTACAAACACCTCCTTCATTGTCGGCAGAATCAGGTATAGCCGCAAGACAAGCAACCTCCAATATTTAAAAAAAATAAACAGAATAGCACCAAAATTAAGAATCAATCATTTGAATTGGCTTATTCCAATGACAGGTGCCAAAAAGTCTGCAAAACACAATATTTGAAAGTGCTTTTATCGTGGAAGTACCCCGTATTGAGGAAATAGTACCTAAAGCTAGGACATTTTGTGGGACATATTGAGGGTTAGGACGCAGCTGCAGTCGGGTTCAGAACCATTTTCTGGCTGCATTTATTCCTTTCATTAGCTGCATCGTTCTCACGAGGTCGACTACAGATCATGCGGCGGGAGACTAGACAAATTGGTTGCCTCAAGACGACGAGGCCTGGAAGTCAAGTGCTTGATTGACCCGGAGTGCAAGTTCCTGTCTTGAACTTGGATGGGATTCGGAGTGCTAATACTGGGTGAGTAAAATAAGCACCAATACACGCTATTATGAAGTTGACGTGTCGATTGTTGTTCATTTGCATATGTGTGCACTCTGAGATTAATAAAATTGTAATATAAGATGTTATGTTATTGCGCTTATACTATCCTCGTAAGCAACTGGGTAAACAGTCAGTCCATACCCTTCGTAGCAAAATACCGCAGTCGAAAGAAAATAGCGGTTGGGCTCCAATGGATCCATAAGCATTGTCGAATATTCGGATGATGATACGCTGAACGCATCGGCTTCGCCGCTAAATAATTTTCTCGAAATCAGCGCAGTATGGGGACCCGCCCAAATACAACGGAGGATACATTTCGACAAGAGAATCAACCCAAGGCCACAAGAATGAGATGTTAGTACCTTCGAAGGTAGCGTATACCAAATTGGGCGAAAGATTTACAACATCGCGAGGCAGCTCGTTGATGGGAATACTTGCCATGTACAGGTACGACAAATCCGCGATCTCAAATAGCTGTGGTGGCAACTCCGTTATGGGACTTCCCACCAACGAAATGCTAACAGGTTCGGTGCGAATTAATGAATCCGGCACGTTGGTCAGCTCGCTGTACTCGAAATACACCGTCGTTCCGAGTAGCCACTTCGAATCGAGATCGTCTGGCAATTCACGTATGTTCGTGTAGGTGAACTCGAGGTCGTACAAATTGCCGGGGAAATCCGACGATAAAATCCCAGCAGGCAGACGTCCATCTTCACACGGACGAAATAAAACCAAATGAGTGCCGGGTGGTTGGTGTTGGTGACTGCTGCAGACTCCTCCCACTCGTCGACACTTGTGTTGTACACCTTAATACCAGTAGTATATGGAAATCTGAAATCGAGTCAGGTACTTCGAGCGCTGGGCAGTGGCAAATGACTAATGTCACGACAGTGGACCGATCAAATATTCCACTTCGCCTCAACTTCCTGTTTATTGCCAGAGATGCCAAGACGATGACAATCAAGAACTGCTAAGTAGCAAGCTGGATTGGACACAGCCCACGGGTGCACTTGTAACATGCACTGTGGTAGCTCAGGCTGCGTCGATGCGTGTATATGTAATGCAGTGACCGCAACCCCCCACACTGCAAAAATGCCGTAGACGGCGTGTAAGATGCAATGACGTTTCCTCTTGTTTTGCTTCGGATCCTTGTGAGTTTTCACTTTTTCTGGAGATGGTTTGGCTGTTTTTTCTGCCTGTTCCTCGTTATTTGGTGCGCTGACAGGTTCGGCGTCGCATGCAATGCGTCTCGAACTGGCACCACTTGACTTACGAAGAAAATCTTTCAAGTTGGCGGCCGTAGAGATCACGCCGATCGAGAAAATCGTCCGACTTGCCAAGTCCATCCACGACACCACGAGGATCATCTGGAACTCGTTTAAAACGTGGGCAGACCACTCGTCATCATACCACATCTCTACAGGGAAACCAGTCAGCTTGGAATCGTACTGGCCTACACAGCGATCAATAATACGCCGATAGACGATATCAGGTTCAAAGAGCAATCGCATACAAGATATGCGAATCGCTTCCGGGCCTCGTTTCGTTTAAATAACAGCGAGTAAACCAACACAGACGACCAGCAGTTGAGTACTATGAGACTTAGATAGAAGCGGTTTAGCAGCATCCTTGGTAGCAACCAACTCATCCGGTAAGCTTGAACGGTTTGCAATGATGTCTCCACAAGCTCACGAGCAAGAAGGATCGTGTGAAAGCTGCCTCCATTGACACCAATTAAGCCTTCCCGCCCTAAGACCACCGAATAGGCTCGAGCTAGCCGGGATTTTGGTGGGGCGCCACCAACTTTAGATTTCGAGTTAATTTTTAAAAAAACTTGTTTTTTGTCTGTATTCCATGGAGAGAAAACTAATTCGCGATGCCAAAGCGAACCTCCGATCATTAGCAACGCGAATCCGCCGTGGATAGCAGCCATTACTGCGTTCACGAGAGAAATGACCTCATGGTTTTCAGCCGGCATTCCGATCCCAGAGTAATCGAGACACGCGTACAGATATGTATGCTTGAGCTCATGGTAAAACAGTGCGAACGCTGCATTGTATCCTCCTGTCAGCAAGTGCACCAGAAGTAGGACGGTCCACCATACAGCAACGCCACGCCGAGACAGATCCACATACTGCGAAGAAGATCTCGCGAAATACGATACTCTCCCTGACATTGCGGTGGTAGCTTTGGAGAGCGTATAATGGAGAATGTGGTGCGGTCTTCGAGGACAAGTCGCATCCGTTTCCTATCGATGAGTATTAATAGTAGCTTTCGCTAAGCCAAGCATTTTTATTACAATTAAGGACAAAATTCGCTCTAGTTCTTTTAAAAGAGCTCCACATTTTTTTTTGTTCTTAGCACTAATACATAAGAATATTTTTACCATTGAAAGAGAAAAATTTCAATCGCAACTCACCCTCAGATTTTTTTTCATCTGGGGATGATTCACCCTGAATGAATACAAGTATTTAAAGTCAATCCCACTGGAATCGGGGAACGCTAAACTTACTTCTTGAAAACGGCAATTATATTTGGCTGATGGGGGGAGGATAACAGAGATTTGAGTGTGGCAGGCCACGAGAAGCATTTCCACCGCTTCCAGTCCTTAGGCTGGTCTGGCTTTCTCGTGCTTTGGACATCAGTCGTGCACGTTTCATGTGGAGAAGACTAAAATAGACAAGCAACTTCAACAGCTTTGTTGCGGGGAAATTGATGCTTCAAACCCTTTATCGTGCGGAACAGCAGAACACAGCAATGACAACTGTGCGCAATGGCCCGCGGCTGAGCTTGCTGGTCCGAGTTAATGAGGACACACACTTCACACCGACTGCCGTTCGACTGTGGTGGATCGGTCTCCTGAGCCTGCACCTTGTTGGAGGACTATTCTTTGGACTCGTCTTCGCAGCTTACTGGAATATGCCCGGTCTTGCCGTCACGACGTTCTTGGACTTCTACCAGATCGGCATGAAGTCCGAAAATTTTCGCGCGATTGCTGCCACACATGGCGTTATTGCCGGCTTGCATGTCTTCTCAGCTCTGACAATGATAGCGAGATCACTTCGGAACAAAAGGCTAACCTTCCGAAGTAATTTTCACCCACCCCGCCACCTTCACCGGCACAAATCCCAACGTAGGCAAGAAAACCTCGGGGGCACCATTTACCGCTATGCTGCTGCAGTATTTTGTCGTCGGGGCTTCTTCGGATCAGAGGGGCCTTACTACGATTTATTGCTCCTCTGCCGTGAAACGATCGAGACGACTTTACAGACGAGTCAAGGACTTCGAATGAGTCGGAATGTCCCTCGACTGTGTCTCAATCGCTTCTACGTTGCTCTGCTCGTGATAAATTGCTGGTGCACTGCACTGGTGCATCACACGTTTCGACACAACAAGACCAAGATGCGATTGGTTGCGCTGTTGAGTGATTGTTTTCTTGACCTCGTGACTTCCGTTGGGATCCCTTTGCTTCTCGTTATCTCGTATGCGCAGGAGTTTGACGTCGCTACTGGGAACTTTAATATCTTACGCTGGTTCCAAGACAGATGGCTCGTTAATGCTATGAACGAGTTCAACATCATTCTCATCTTGTCGTGGAGCGATCTAGCCACTCGAATGGTCTTTGCGGTAAGTATGCTAAGCAACCTGAACACGATGGAAGTCCTGATGACTGCAGTCACCACCAAAGACTCCAACAACACACCTACTAACCCGCGGGGAGCTACGATTGCTCCATTTGACAAGCAAAACGCTACGAACCAGACACAAAATGTAGCTGCTGTGTGGACGGAACGAGTAGCAAGCTCGAGATTGTTACGATTCGCATTTTTCTGCTGGGGCATAGTCATTCTCGGTGTCCACATTCACGCTGAGGCGAACCCGATGCTCCCACAATGTCTAGTACAAGTCCGTCCATGGGGGATTTCGAAACCAGCGTGCTCTCTCGTCCTGTTGAACTGTATTACAGACGCTACCGATGGGGAGAATGAGCAAGTTGCTGCTCAGTGGAATCAGTTTGACGCGCATTCGGTAAAGGCGTTGCTAGTTCGAAATTGTCCAAGGCTAACAGTACCACCAATATTTACGACCTTCTATACACTTCAGACATTCAAAGTGTATAACACAACGATTGTCGAATGGAAGGAAGATGCAGCGCTCAACCAGGTCGATCATCCTATGATTCAGGCCGTAATGTTCATACGAGTGAATGTTACAAATGGAGAGCTCCCTCCAGGGTTGCTTTCCCCAACTTTCCCACCAACACTTAATATTATCGGCTTTGTCGTGTCCAACCTGCGGGTATTCCCAGATGATCTGCATACAAAGTGGCCTCGCTATGCTACGATTCATCTAGATACGACACAGTTTACGGAATTTCCAGATACACTGTGGAAGATACGGCCGACTGCTCTGATGATGCCTTATACTCCGATCGAAAGAGTCCCCAAGGAACTGTTTGAACTGGAAGCAATGTGGTATTTGGATCTGGCAGGTACCAAGCTTTCTGCTTTACCCGAGGACGTGCCGTTACTGATAAATCCTCTGGTTGGTATCAACTTGGGAGGAACCAATATCTCGTCATTCCCGTCGTGGATCGATCCGTGGCTTGAGCGAATGGCAAATCCACTCTCCCCACCTCTAGCAGCATCAGGGTCTCCGTACTGCTTCGAACGTGAACAAATCTTTGCTGGCAACCGGACTGCGTTTTCAGCAATGAAATCGAATTCTAGTATGTTGATGCAGTCAACCGAGGCGAACCGACCGTTTCTATCGAATGCTGTCAACTGCCAACCGTGTTTCCTTTATCGATTTGCACTTGCATTCGAGGATACATTCCAGACCCTTTGAAATGCGTCGCACTCTGCGAGGGGTATTTTATTAGAATAAAAATTTAAAAAGTAGTATTTAAAAAATAAAAACTACCTCGAAGTAGCATTTAAACATATGAAAGGGCTAGTATTGCACGTATGTTATTGTGACGATTCATGGAACTTGCCTGGTACACACTTGGATCAGTAGTTAAAGTTGTTTTATCTTGGAATGGAAATGCAATATGACCGCACTATAGCTGTTTTTATGGGGGATATAGTGATAACACACGGATTGTATCTTGTGTGCATGATTTCCTGGTCTCTCAAGAAGCGGCAGTTTGTATTTGCCATTCATAACGTTTTCCGGATGCCAAAATTTCTACTATACTTTCTTCCTGCTGAAAGAAACGCGAAGTCAGTCGACCCGAAAGGAATTGCGAATAAAGTGTATCGAGCATTTTTCACTCGACTAGGTCAAGATGGGCCATAATTTGACTTAATTCTGTTCGTCAGAGAAATAGTGAATCTGCTCTTCAGACGCATCATGCCTATCGTATGAGCTTACTTGTACCGCGAGTAGTGATAACCAACGTTACGTAGCGCTTATCGCTGTGAAGTGCTGGGTGATCGCCCTCACCCACAACACGTTTCATGCAAATTCGACACAGCAGCGGGCTTGGTCGCTCATACGTGATTGCGTTCTTGACACGGTGACATCAATGGACATCTCGACTGTACTACTGACTTCGTACGAGTTTAATGGTTTCCCTAGACATAAACGGTACGAAGATGCATGGGCTGTCCAGGCGATTAGTGAATTCAGATGATATCGGTGACGTCCTAGAGGGTTCTCTTGACTCGAATGAAATTTGCGTTGAGTCTTTTAGATGACATGAAGATGGATATGCGGGCAAAGCGAGCAAAGAGAACGAGTAAGCGAGAACACAGAGCATCGATGACTGCACCGTATTCTGGAACTGGTCCAAACGTCAGTCTTGTACACTAAAAACCGAGCGAAAGACATGCTCTTCAATGTATCACAACTTGTTTTTTTCGTATGGGGTCTTGGCGTTTTGACGGTATCTCTATGCTGAGAGCATGCCTCAATATCCTCAATGCTGGATGCAGGTAGGGCCTTAGTTTACTGAACAGCCATCGTGTTCCTTACTAGCGCTCGATTGTCATGAGAGTCACCTTAATGAAATCAAGCGGGAAGTTACGAAAGAGTGAATAATTAACGAGCCAGGAAGTATAACCTGGCACTTTGACATAATTCTTCAGTCTAAACGCTTTCAAGATGTACCCCATAACGGCATTACCAGCAACTCTTTGAGCAGGAATCAATTGCGTATTGGAGTCTTGGAGACACTCAGTTTCCCAAAAATGCGACGGAGCTGTCCATAACTTAAAATTGAGCAACAACAATTTGACTTTTTTGTGGCCTATCATTTACTATGAGAACAACCCGTCATTGCTGCTTGCTGGGACGCCGTACTGTCAAGTTCTTGGGCGGATATTTGCAGGAGGGCAAACAAGTTTAACAAGCGTGTCGCGAAACAACGGAGATACATCGATCTTCGCAGATGCATCTGTGGAAGGGGCGTAACGTGTGAGTAGCAGGACAGAATGTGCTATCCACTCGACTTTGAAGCAGCATCTCTATCGTTGATGAGCGGATACAAGGTGGTCTGGATTCTGTTTAGTTAGAAACATTCGATGGAAATGATCGCATATATCCATGTAGCTTGCTAACAACAATTGAACTAGACGATGGCCGACTTGACCCCAATCTTGGTCTCTGTCGCGCCCTTGGAGCTCTTAAACCAGCACGTCCCACCGTTGTGGTTCGACCACGAGAAAGCGTTGCAACCGCTTCTGGCCATACACTTGGAGCAACAGGCATACGGGTCCGAGCTCGGAGCATTTCCGATGTCATTGCCCTTGTAATCCACATCCAGTTCCAGTGCACAACTTGGAGACGCCGGGTTAGACTTGACTTGAGCCGAAGTGACTCCTTTCTTGAGAATGGTACCATCCTTCCGGTTCTTGAGCCAACAAGTGCCGCCGTTCTGATCCGTCCACGAGAACGCCCGACAACCGTCCTTCTTTGAGCACACGTCGCAACAGTCCTGCGCTTTACTGGCCGGAGCACTGCCGATGTCGTTGCCCACATAATCGACGCCAAACTCTAGTCCACAAGACGGGGCTTCCAGGTATGGCTGAGCTGAACGAGCCGCAGGGTTCACGACTGTCGGTCCCTTCGCGCTTTTGAGCCAGCAAGTGCCGCCGTTGAATGTGGTGAATGTGAAGGCGCGACATCCGGGGAAGTGTAAGCAGGAGCTGCAGCAACCAAGGGGCTTGAGCATGCGCACATTACCGATGTCGTTCCCCACGTAGTCGATGCCTTCGTCCAGCTGGCAACCACCGAAGTTGTTGGGGTCGCCAAGAGGCTGCAACGTCGCCGACTGAACGTTTGAGCTCACGACGATAGTACCACGACCACTCTTAAGCCAGCACGTGCCGCCATTTTGATCCGTCCAGGAATATGCTTTGCACCCGGGGAAGGTTTCACACTTTGTGCAACAACCGTCTGCAGTCGAAGCGGTTGCGTTCCCGATATCGTTGGCGATGTAGTCGAAGCCAGGTTCAACGTAGCATTGGTGGTTGTCCGTGACGGCAGCCTGGGCGGAGAAAGAAGCCAGAGTTGCAGCAAGAACGAGGAGTCCAACCACTTGCATCGCGGATATCTTGAGTCTTGTGCTCTGAAGAGTAGATTAGAAAGTGAGGATACGAGTAAGGAGGCTTGGACTCTAGCCCCTTTCCTGGCGGGGAGCCAACGCCCATTTTAATTGAGCGGAAAGGCAAATGATTTATGCTCCTGGGTTCAACATCGGCATCCGTTTCGTGGCGCATCTAGATGAAAGTCCTTGGTGACTCATACCGGAGCTGGGTTACACCGTAACAGCCGTGGGCGTTTTTGCTGTTCGTGGCGAATCCATTCACTCAATTGATTGAACACCTCTTCCGCAAAAAAAGTAACGGTAATAACGTTAATCTCACTTGTATCAATACCCATTTCACTGGTTTGTGTGCTAAGGCTTAAGCTTTTCAGCTTCACATGAGGGAAGGGAACCAGTTTGGCATCGGGTTTGATTTGATCCCTTGATAGGGCTTATACTTTGTTACATTAGCATTCGTATGACCTCACTCATAGTAATGCGCTCTTTCGGATCATAGCAGCACATCCGCTCGATAAGAGCCCACTCAGAATCGGAGAAGCAATGTTCAGGGCGTGGTGGTAGCAGACCCTTGCGAGCTTTTGAGCGGACCGCTGCGTCTGTCATCTCGGAGCCCCACGGCAGCTCGCCACTTACAAGTTCGATAGCGCACATGGCAAATGAGAAGACGTTTGATGCGAAGGTAGGCGTTTCGCCGGAAAGACACTCAGGTGCCATCCACCGGGATCCGATTTCAGTTTGGGTGATCGTCGCGTCATTCAAGTTTTCCGTGCTCTTAAGAGAGCTGAGCCCAAAGTCGGCGAGTTTGACGACGTCTTGCGAATCGACGAGGATGTTGCTGCACCTGAGGTCCATGTGGACGATGTTGCGTGTATGCAAATAGTGCAATCCTAGTGCTGCATCATGTAGCATTCGTCGAGCGCAAGCACCGCGTTCCTTGTCGACTTTGGATGCCACAAAACTATCGATAGTTCCTTGGGCTGCGTATTCACTCAAGAAAAATCGATTCTGGCCAACATGACAAGCGCCAAATAATTTAAGCACATTGGGATGCTCCAGCGTCGACCAGGTCGACATTTCATCGATAAACCGTTGGGACGGGTCTATCGCTGGCTCCTTGGCACCACGAAGAGGCATAGTGACCTCCGTATCTTCAGGTGTGAGCACTTTCTTGACCATCACATCCAAGTTTTGCCACTTGCCAAAATGAATAGAACCCAAGGCCCCTCGACTAAAAGCATCCAATTCCTTGAAAAGCACTTCGTACGGTGGGATAAACCAGGACGGAAGCGCCGATCCGGACTGATACGTCTCTTCCACCCTAACAACCGCAGTCTGCAGCAGCTCCAGGTGCTCATCCGAGTAACTTGCCTTCCGTTTCTTTGCTTCGAAGGCCAATAAAGTTCCCAATAACGAAAGCTCTTGTTCGCCATCTAGCTTACTAATCAACGTTTGAGTATCTATCTCCAAAGACAGACGCATGCGTTTCCACAGTTGCGCACGATAGACAGCTTGCTGTGAAGTCCACGAGTGGATGGAAGCACCGGAGCGATTAAACCGGAGGCGATCCATTAAAGCGTCCAATTCTCCATGCAACTCGACGTTCATTTCAATGACTTGACGAGTAGCTGCAAGTCTCATTAGCGGATTCTCGTTAACATGCCGCTGAAGGAAACTCCGAAAGCGAACAACCAGTGCAGCTAACACTGGCAGGTGTGAGATTGCGACGCTTGCGTCCATTGCTTCAAGTCGGGCTGCAATGTCGTCCATTCGCTCGTACACCTGGTGGTTTAGAGCTGAGCTTTCGGAAGCCTCATCGCACCACGCTTGAATCTCGCTGAGGGCGCATGCAATCGAAGCTGACGTTGCCCGTGGTTGGGTCTGACGAAGAGAATGCGGACGGAGTTTCCTTCTCCGCTTAGTAGACGAGAGGTCTGTGTTAGCCTTTTCCTCATCTTCTGCACAGACTTGAAAGCTGGTCAATACTTCAGTGAGAGATGGTCTGGTCTGAGGATCATGGGAACACATACGCTCCACCAAAGCCCATTGCCAAGTGTCACTGAGAGCAGCTGGTCTCGGTGGCATTTCGTTCTTTGAAGTCCTCTTGCCATGAATATTGTCATCGTTCTGGTACCTCTCTGCATTGATACCCCACACGTCCCCATTCGAAAAGGCCTCGATCACGCACATTCCCAAAGCGAAAACATCGGACGCTTCTGTGGGCCCCAAAGTCTCTCTTCTCTTCAGCTCCGGTGCTTGCCAATTCTTTTTTGTTGACCCCTCGCGAGTTTCTTCCGGCAACACCTGTAATTTTGAGTCAGCTTCGCGATCCTGACGCACTATATCAACATCATCGTAGCCAGCTTCACTGTCGTCATCCTCCAGCACCGGGTCTTCATCTTGTGTCCACTTGCTAGTTGAGGAATCTAACGCAGACTTCATTTTCTTTAGATTGAAGCCTGCAAGCATAACGGCATCCCGATCTCCACTGCGGAATAATACAAGGTCAGCGCACGACAGGTAATCAAGGCCAACGCGTCGTTCATGGAGGTAACGCAGGGCTAACGCAGCCTCGTGTAGTGCTCGCCACAGTGGGAAACCATCGTCACCAAAGCACCGAGTCAAAGGCGTGCCTTCTGCTACCACGAAAAACCGCCTTCGACTTACATGACACGCGCCGAACAGTTTCATAATACGAGGGTGTTGTAGTCGAGACCACGTGCTTGCCAACGTAAAACATTCGTGCGAGGTCATACTTTGCGGTGTCTTTTGTACAGTCACAGCAGCTCGCTGCCACTTGAGCTTCTGCTTGGTCC
Source organism: Phytophthora infestans T30-4 (assembly GCF_000142945.1). Lineage (NCBI taxonomy): Eukaryota > Oomycota > Peronosporomycetes > Peronosporales > Peronosporaceae > Phytophthora > Phytophthora infestans. Next base: position 439,573 of record NW_003303678.1, on the reverse strand, counting down.
TTTCATAGGGAGCAACAAACCACTCCGGTAAGGACATCAAGCGCAACTGTGGTTCGACGTTCATAGCGGTGTTGCAACAACCCGCAATGAAAGTAAACGCACGTTCCAGCAGCTCCAACTCATCCGCTGTCAGCACCGTATCGAATTGCCCCGCGTCGTGTTTTAACATCGTGAGCAGCTCTAATTGGTCTGTCGGGTCGCGAACCCGCGAGTTCGATACGGAAGCGGCCGCGTGGTCTTCTAGGTACGATCGAAAGAACACAAGTCGCTCTGCTCGCATTCGACCTGCCAGCGAGGCAACGATGGACCTGCTTCCCCTGGAGTGACGACTGCTAAGCCACAGCGAGCAGTGATGGCGTCCAACGTTCGGTGGAAACTTTCGACTTGCTGCACTAATCGGCCGGTCTGTGCCAGACGCCACATCGGGCGCTTCTCGGCTTCATAGGCGGAGAAAAAGTTGTGGATGTTGTCTAGCAGGTCGTCGATGGATCTCTGTGCTTGGGTGTGCAAGGCCTCGTGGTTAGTGATCTTGGACGCCCTCTGCAGGTATCGAGCTAACAATTCGAGTCGGTCAGTAAGATGATGGTCCAGGTGCGGCTCCAGTCGTCGTCGTCGGTGCAAGTGTCGACGCGTAGGCGGCACGGCCGGCGTGGCAAGCTTCGTGGACATTTCGTGAAATTCTGTCATCGAGGTGGGAGACTCAAGTATCGCGGGCGTGTCGGAGAGTGAGGAAGACATCGACGGTGAAGCAGGCATCGCCTCCTCGACTTTGTCTAGTCGTGACGCCGTTCGCCGCATGTTGCTGCTGGTGCAGCTCATTCAGTCACAACAACAACCGACACAACGGCACGGTATATAGGCCCCTCACCAAGCAACGACACTGGGGCGAGCTCTCAAATGGGAGACTATAGTACACGCGTGTATCTGGACGTATGAGCCATTCCACATCGACTTCATGACAACAGTTAAACCCTTAACGCATTTGCCCCAGCATTACCGTATTTGCTTCTCACAGCACTCACAGCACAGGTCACAAGATGGGGCGTATGCGCTCACATGTGTATACAGCATAAGGCTATTCTAGTCGTCATATTGAACCAGCACCATCAAAAGGTATGCTCTATATCGTATTACTTATCGGGGACTGGGACTCCCGCTTGTGGCTATCGCTTTTTTGTGGCAAACAGCAGAACTGATGCAACGCAAGTTACGCTCGGGCATGCTGAATAACATACTGAAGAATGTCCTGGTATAGCGGTTCGTCGCGGCTTTTGGCCTTACAGATTGTCATGTGGTCGGACTCGGACAAGACGTAGAAGCGGCCGACACCAGGGTCGGCCGAGTCGGGCTTCACAACGACAGCAGAGAGGCCAAGCGCCACTGGTGCCGCGCGTTCTTCGCCGACACTAAAGCAGTCAATTCCTAGCTGCTTGAAGCTATCGTTTAGATGCTCGAGTTGTCCATTGGGATCCACTGATAGGTCTTCGATCGCTGGGTGGGCCTGGATCAACTTGCGGATAGCTTCCGATCGCACGCCCTTTGCTAGATCCGAGCCAAAGTGCGGGACGGCCAGAAAAACAACTCCCTTCGTACTGTCAGCCAGTAATGATTGATCTCGCTGTTCACGCTCAAGTAAGAGCATCTTCTTGGTCAACAAGCCGCCCATCGAGTGGGTAATGAAGACTACAGGGCGTGCAGGAGCGCCTGGATGGCCGCGATCTCGACCGATATTAGCAGCGTAGAGAGCAGAAAGCATGACACGCGCTCGCTCCTGTAGAGTCAGTGAGGGCCACGGACTGGACCAGCTCACCATGCCAGCTTCGTAGCCTAGCGTCACTAACCGCGCAGGGATTTTGTTGCGTTGCAAGTCTCTTCCTAGCAACACGTCCGGCCAAATATTGTTGTTCCCTTCGAGTTTATTGCTCATATCCGTGCGCCATGTACCGAACGGATGTCCGCGTAACCCATGCACGAACACCACATCGACCAGAGGATCAGAACTGTCGTCCGTAGGTTGCTCCACGGATTCAATGTCGCTTTTAGAGACGATCGGGTGCACGCCTTCACAGTAGACATCCTTCACGAGACGACCAGTTGCTACAACTTCATTGTACGCACAGAGATTCTGTACGACACGGAAGTAATTGGAGCGCTGCATCGGGTCATCACAGTCGCGCCAGTGACGAATATCGCTAATAAAGCGCTTCCCACTCGAGGTTTGCTCCAGCAATCTGGCTATGTCGACGTGGTCGCTGGTCACAACTCGAGTGAAGCCGGTGGAAAGCGCTGAACTTCTCGGGTCCATGTCGAGACAATAACTTGCTACCAGGTTCGCTAGCACACGAGCACATTGCGTATGTAGCGCTGGTGTAGCCGCACTGGTTGCTGACAGTAAAGCCACTAGTGGAACGACACCTTGCTGTACAAGCTCAGCGTGGTGATGCTCTGCTAACACTGCCAAAGCTGACGTGCCTGCGTCGACGACGGCGGGGCTGAACAGAATGCGCTCATTGCCGGGAGTTAATTCTTTCGATATGTGCGCGATCTCCTCCGTTTGCTTCACTGCAAGCAGCTCCCCACCCGAGAGTAACCGGATCTGCTGGAGCATATTCGTGAGCCACGCCTGTAGAATGTGCTCTTGCTTGTTGCGGATTCCCTCGTCTTCTTCTGACACCAAGTCTGTAGAAGATTGTAAATCCTGCTGGGCTAGAAAGACAAGACTAGCGATGCCGTTCTCACGGACTTGGTGATCCGAACTAGCACTCCAAGCAGTTAACATGTCGACCCATCCGAACTCGGTGCTGGCTTCGTATTCTTCAGCTCCTACAATGGGCAAGTCTGTGAGGTCGATAACCCCGCGGAAGAAACGTGACATGGGTAAATCTCGACGCGACTGCAGAAGGGATGCAGTCCAGGACGCGTTGAACAAGCAATCGAGGGCCATGGCGCCGCTCTGGAATCCGGTGCAAATGTTGCGAAATGTCCAGGACACGTGCCGCTGGATGCTCATCAAGTTTCGTACCGCATCTTCATCAACTGCATCTCCGTGGCTTTGCCTCTTCTCGTGAATCTGACGAGACAACTCGAAAAGAGCTGCTCGTGTGCTTGAAGACTCGCACACGTAGCGCCGGCTCTGTGGAGAGGTTGTGAGCGTACGGAGACATCGAGCACTGGTCAACTGAAGCTGAAGATGTAATTTTTGCTTGCGTTGCATGGTCTCACCAGCCTCCTGTTGGTCAATTTGCCTGGACATTCGTCGAAGCCATCGTTTGTTGAGTTTGGGCTCAATTTCGACCTCCTCGGTTCCAGTCCAATAGCGAATTTGATCCATCCACAGTTCGTATGTGTTACGAGTCACAGCCGCTGGGTTATGCCGAGCGATATGGAGTAACCTGTCCATCACTGAGGCTGCCAGAACGTGCAAGTCGATGTTGTCATTGTCTCGTGGCAACGCCAGCATCATTGAAGCAAAATCAGGTCCTAGAGCTGCTTCTAGTTGCTGCGCGTGAAGAGCAGTCGGTTCCTCTCGGTTTGCTGCCTGCACAAGTGCGCCAAGTGCCCATAAACCAAATTTCTTAATAGAATCCGGCATTTCCGGGGAGCACAAGCTCACCAGTGTAGTGCAGCTTTGTGCCACACGCGACGAGTTCGGATCAGCCAGGTCGGAGCGATTCACCACGAAGGCTCGAGACGCGTCAGCCCCCTCTTCTAATTTTTGACGGGCCAAGTGCTGCACCTTCATCAAGTCGTCCCCAAGCTGCAATCGATCGACATAACTCACAAAATGGTCGTCCTGCTCCATGAGATAAGCGAGAGCCTGAGCTACCGTCACTAGAGACAACCTCAGCTCGACTTGTCCATTGGCTGCAGCAACATCGAGCAACTTAATGAGACTCTGCATTAATTCTAAACAATCGCCATATAATACGGTCAGTAGATAGCAATAGTGGTGCAAACTTATAATCGCATACGTTGAAGTCTTGTGGGGTCTGCGGGCTTGGTCCACGCTGTGTATTGCATCAGCAGAGGCAACACTCCTTGCTCTATGAGGAAGCGTAGTGTGTTTTGGCTCTGCTCGTCGTCGTGAAGATGCAGAATGTGGCTAAGCAGACGCTCCACCAGCTCGTCCTGCGCTGCATCTACGCTGCCACGACTCAAGATCTCACTCCACTGCATCGCCACCGTCACTGCATCTTTCAGTGATACTACTTCACATTCATGGAGGACCAAAGCTCCAGTGTGAGCGATGTTGCGCAGTCGCCGCACATCGTCGGGGGACGAAGTCAGCGTCAATGCAGCGGCTCCTGCGCCCACAATCAAAGACAACGGGGGCAGCGAGCGCGAGCGTTTACGGGCAGAGGAGTGAGGTCCCTTCGCAGCGCCGGATGAGGCAAGCCGTCGACTAGGCGGCGCGGCCACCGCTTTTCCCCGCGACAAGAATTGCCGAATTTGCATTTACGCTGGAGGATGTGTTTTTGACACCGGAGTGTTGGTCGTTGAAAAGCATCTTAAAATACTACTACAATATATTAATACTACGTGTATCGATAGTACATCGCATCCGATAGTACTGTTCACCGGGCGCCAGGTTCAGGGGTTGGTTGTCTTTTTTATAATAGTAAACTTGAGTCATACTACTACTACTACTATTGCAATAGTAGTCATCTTACTACCAATTATGTGGTATTCACTATTGGTAGTAATAGCACTGTCTCGCCGTGGTTTGATAGTACTATTCAACGACTATTTCAGGGCACCCTAAACGAGCAAGGTGAGTTCTTATTTCGCAACTATAGATCGTGTGGCTCTCGTCGAACAGTTGATCGTGTGGCTCTCGTCCAACAGTAGCCAGTTTGGTTCAACCGGAAAGCGCGCCTCACACGAAGTCTAATTGGCAAGAGCAAATATGGGTTGCTCGGTGATGGGCTGCCAAGAAGGCAACGAACTTAAAACGGACCCGTGTACTGTGTGCGGAAAGCACGTTCACCACATGTGTTCTATTGGGGTGTATGAAGGCGCCCAGTCAGCATTAAACGAGAGGTAGGAGCGTTGTATCGTCTAATTTATTGCGGTCTTCATTCATTATCATTATCTTGTAGGTTTTGTAGTCAAGCCTGTGTACAAGTCGGTTGTCACCCGCGTGATGTGGGCCAACTCATTGTCGGGACGCCGAGAGAGGGCGTCCGCAAGCACGTTGAGCTTGCCCGGCTTGTATTCGACGCGGAAGTTGTATTCCGCGAAGAAGGACAGTGCAGCGGGGCTGCCGTAGCTTTAGCGTCAGAGGAAGACGTTCGACTCAAAGAGTCACTGATACTAAGTTCCTTATCCAAAGGACACTTACAGCCCAAGACCAGGGCTCAAAGTTAACACCTTAACTTTTATGCTTCAAAACCAGAAGTGTTTTATTTACTATTATTGCGGCCAAGCCGCCTAGGGGTAAATGTATCTCTTTAACTATCTAGCATAGTTAAACCTAATCAAATGCATAACGTGTGGCTTTCAGCCAACGTACTGAGAGACCTTGTTAACTCTCCAACTTATGTACTGAGAGTTTGTTAACTCTCCGGGTACTTCGTACCCCTGTGTGTTCCACACCATGTAACCCCGTTACACTCTCCCTCACTAAGATGAGAACATACCGTTCTCGAACTTTCCTCAGCGAGGTCACGTCTTGTCAAGACGACGGAGGTCACTAGACCTCACCTCTGCGTTCTGCAGCTCCACGAGCTCACAAACGCGTTCGCATCCTTGATGCCTGGCACTTCCACTCCGGCCCACGGCCCAACGTCTCCAGCGCGTCGCGCCGCCCCTGCCTCGTCGGTCCCAGACCCCCAACTGCGCTCCGCAACTGCTCCAAGAGCATCTTTCGTCTCTTTCGGTGGCACAGTACCACCAAGAGTATCGCCGTCGTTCACGGTCAACGCTTCATTGAGCCGTCAACAAGAAGAAGAGCAAAGCTCAAAGCT
>NW_003303678.1:430159-433079 GCF_000142945.1 Phytophthora infestans T30-4 | reverse complement strand
CTTCGACTGCTGATGAGCAAGTGCAACCGGCACCGGCTCCGAGAGCGATATCTGACTCCACAAGTCACAACTCCTCAGAAGTATCAGGCGCGCCTGCATATGCAGCTCAACCGCAACCGGTTCCCTTCATGCGAACATTCCGGTTGTTCTCAACCCTGGGGAATCCCAGCGTGCTTATGAAGCACAATTCCGAAGCTGGGTGGAGGGAGCTCGACGGCTCCCCTCCTACAATGCTCTTCGAGCAAGTTTCTCTAAAACTGATATTCGTCTTGAGAGACGTTTGCGCTTAGACTTCGCTAAGTCGAAAGCACGTCGACGGACACTGGGACCCCGTCCCCATCACCTCGAGGCGTCACCTCCTCTTGCTCATGCTGCGAGCACCGCTCATTCCTATGAGCCGGCTGCTCCAGCCACTAGTCGGAGCTTGAGCTCAGCCACCGACCTGTCATCCCCGCGTTCTAGCGGCGGGAAGCGCTCGGCGCCTGACGACGCGGTCGTACGCCGTAGCGGCGGGGCAGTGAGTGTGCCCGATCAAAAGCGTCGACGACGTCAGGGCAGTCCTGCCGGAGGACAACCTCAAACTCCCAAGAGTTTTGTGAGTGAGGATAACCCCTCCATTTCACAAGGTACTGAGTACGACCCTGGCGCATGCGCCTCGCCATCAGGCGTTCCACATGGAAGTGGAGCTCGCCGTGCTCATCGAGCAGAGCAGGAGGAGGCCGAGCCTCAGCTGGACTCTCGCGTCGCGAGTCGCAGCGACGTGTTCGCGCTGGAGCAGCGTGTGGGTTCCCTGAACCGGTATCTCCATGATACGACTGACTCTCTGAGTCGCCTTGCAGATGGTCTCGATGAGACGAACCACCGCGTGGACTGGTTTGAACAACCACAGTCGGTTCAGAACCGAGTCGCGGACCTTGAGCGTCAAGTCGCTCAGCTGCAAGGTCAGATCGACTTGCTGTTGCGTCTTGTGGCCCCTCCACCTTCTGTCGCTCAGCCCGCCGTGGTTCGGCCTCCCGCTGTTGCGCAGCCTGTCGTGGCCCAGCCACCGTTGGCGCCAACGCCTCCGCGCTCACCTGAGCAGGGTTCTGATACGGCTTGAGTAAGCCAACGTAGAAAACTGGATGCGTGCGCATCTTCTTCGGAAGGTTAAGCGTATACGCTAGGCCCTTCTTGGCCACGACCTTGAACGGCCCTATGAACCGTGGTCTCAATTTTGTCTCAAAGACTGCAGACACTGCATGAGTAGGTAGGTTTTTGGCATTTAATAAAAACTAGATCTCCGACCTCAAACCTTTCTTCATTGCGTCCTCCTTTGGCATCTGCATGTTCTTTTTGCATGTCTTGGCTTTCAGCCATAGCGTCGCGTACCCTGACGCATTACGCTTAGTCTCAAAGAGACAAAGTCATCGACTTGCTTGCGAACCGCAACAGGGCTGACATCAGCTAGCCGCTCGGCTATCCCTCCCCCATCAAGGCCCTGAGCCACTGCGTGGCGGCGTCAATGGGACGCGAGGGTTAACCAAGCCGTTCACATAGAACGGAGTGTAGCCTGTCGAGGCGTGCACTGCATTATTTAATGCGAACTCAACGAGTGGGAGCATCTGGCTCCAGCGTTTTGGCGCCTCAGCGCATACGCTTCGGAGGATATCCTCCACAACGCGATTCACGCGTTCGGTTTGACCATCGGTCTGCGGATGGTCCGCTGTGGACATGTCCAACCGAGTGCCAAGCACTCTGAAGAGGGACGTCCAGAACTTCGCGGTGGAGCGCGGGTCTCGATCCGAGACAATTGCCTCAGGCAAGCCATGTTGGCGAAAGACTCGGTCTAAAAACAGCAAAGCTGTACCTTCACCATCAATGGTGTCCGGCACTGCCGCTAAATGAGCCATCTTGCTCAATCAGTCTACAAAGACCACTATACCCGTGTTTCCCGCCTTATCCTTGGGAAGGCCAAACACAAAGTCCATACTCATGGACTGCTAGCATCCCTTGGGGACAGGCAAACGCGCCAATGGCGCTGCCGTGCTCGGCGCGGACTTTGTCCGTTGACACGTCTCACACGTGCGTACATAGGTGCCGACCCACTTATACATCTTGGGCCACCAGTACATCGAGCTCACCGAGCCATAGGTCTTCTCCCGACCTAAGCGCCCGCCCACGGGCGCATCATGAACCTCGTAGAGGATTCGATACTTTAGATCCTCATCATGAGGAACGACTACACGAGGGTTATCCTCAGAGTTGGTGCTGTAGTACAGCAGGCCGCCATCGTGTGAGTATCGATGCAGCCTCGCGCGTAAGCGCCCAGACAATTCCTTGTCAGAGTCTTTAAACTCTTCGCTCCCAAGAGCCCGTAGCAGCGCTACTCACATGTCGTCCTGTGCATACGCTCCGCGTATCAAGTCAAACACTGACGACGTCACTGTCGTGACATGAGCTAACACGTAGTCCGGCCTGCGCGAGAGCGCATCGGCCACTACATTAAGCCGCCCCGGCTTGTACTTCACCTCGAAGTTATACTCGGCAAAGAAGGAAAGCCATCTTACCATTCTCTGAGAGAGATGAGGCGACTGTGTCGCAGTGCGTAACGACGCATGATCAGTTAAGATCACAAAAGGCTTAGAGCCTAGCAGGTGTACCCTGAATTTGACTAGAGCATACTTCATTGCAAGTAGCTCTTTGTCATGAACTGGATAGTTCTTCTCTGCAGCTTTGAGCTGGCGAGACTCAAATGCGATCACTCGTTCACGCCCTTCGGCGTCTGCTTGTCGTAAAGCACAACCGATTGCAAAATCGGAGGCGTCACAGACGACGCTAAACGGACTATCCGGGTCCGGTAGCGCAAGGATCGGAGCCTGGAGAAGGCTCTCCTTCACAGCCTCATAGGCTCCGTCGTGCTCGACGTTCCAGCACCATGGTG
>NW_003303678.1:425798-427935 GCF_000142945.1 Phytophthora infestans T30-4 | reverse complement strand
GGGACTGGAGCAGATGTACCATCTTGCTCAGCCGACACACGAACACCAAAATTCCGGTGTTGCCGTGTCCGTCGACGGGAAGCCCAAAGATGAAGTCAAGACTCATCGACTTCCAACAGTCAGCCGGTACGGGCAGGCTCTGTAGTCGAGCCGAAGAGTGCCCTGCGGGTTTGACCCGCTGACATGTTTCACATGTCTTCACATATCGGGCGACCCACTTGTAGATGTGGGTCCACCAGAAGGACTGATAGACCGACAGAAAGGTCTTCTCGCGGCCCAAGTGGCCGCTGGGAGGGCGCGTCATGCGCCTCCGCGAGGATATCGAACTTCAGATCCTCGTCGCTGGGTACGACCACCCGTGGAGGATCAGTGGGCTCCACCCGGTAATAGAGGAGACCCTCTTTAAACTCATATCGGTGGAGCCGTGAGCGCTGTCGCGACGAGAGCCAGTCGGACTTCGCGCTCGTTCCGGCCATAAGGAGCTTGACGATAGGCGCGACAGCCTCATCGTCCCGATACGCCATGCGTATCCGATCATATAGATCCGTTGTCACCCGCGTGATGTGGGTCAACGCATCGTCAGGACGCCGAGAGAGGGCGTCCGCAAGCACGTTGAGCTTGCCCGGCTTGTATTCGACGCGGAAGTTGTATTCCGCGAAGAAGGACAGCCACCTCGCCATCCTTTGGGAGAGGTGAGGCGAGTTAGTCGCCGTCCTCAAGGACGCGTGGTCTGTGTAGATCACAAAGGGCCTAGAGCCCAGAAGGTGAACACGGAACTTCACAAGGGCATATTTCATTGCCAGGAGCTCCTTGTCATGGACAGGGTAGTTCCGCTCGGCGGCTTTGAGCTGCCGGGACTGGAACGAGATGACTCGTTCCTGTCCAGCCGTGTCGTCCTGCAGCAATGCACACCCGATGGCGTAATCGGAGGCATCGCAGACGACGCTAAACGGCTTCGTCTCGTCCGGCAGAGCCAGGACAGGGGCCTCTTGGAGACTGGCCTTGATGCTGTCAAAAGCATCCTGGTGCTCTTGTTCCCAGCGCCAGTCGACGTCCTTCTGAAGGAGGCTCGACAAGGACTTAGCGAAGCCCGCGTACCCAGCGCTGTACCTGTGAAGGTAGTTGGCCAAGCCCAACCACTTTCGAAGATCCTTCTGGGATCGGGGCGTCGGCCATGCTGCTATGGCCTTGACCTTGTCTGGGTCAGCCCGAACGCCCACGTTGCTGACGAAGCAACCGAGAACTTTAATCTCTGGTGACGCGAAAACGCACTTGTCGATGTTGGCGTAGAGCTTGTTCGCTCGCATCACGTCCAACACTCGACGGAGGTGTCCTAGATGCACCTCCATGGCCGTCTTGTCTCCCTCGGCACGGCTATGGACGAACATGTCGTCGAAGTACGTCTGTACGAAGGTACGCAAAGGGCGGAACAATTGCGTCACCAGGCGATGGAACGTCGCCGGGGCGTTAGACAGCCCTGCGGCATGACGAGCCACTCGCAGAGCATGCCGCTTGGAGTGCTTACCGCGGTGAGAGAGATGTCACTCTCTCGTATCAGGATTTGGTAGTATCCGTCTACAAATCTAGCGCACTGTACAGTACGCTCCCGGCCATGTTACACAACAACACATCCTTTCGTGGGATCGGTGTTTGGGCCGGCACCGCTGCGTTGTTCAGCTTGTTATAAGCGTGAACCAGACGCCACTTTCCGTTCGGCTACCGAACGCAGAAAGGTCGGCGTCGAGTGCGGTAATTTCGATTCCCGCACCATGCCTGCCTTCGCTTTCGCGGCGAAGAAGGCATCAATGACCTCGCACTGTTCGCGCGGGAGAGGCCATTGCCTCGTGACACAATACTTTGTGCCGGGCACGAGATCAATCTCGTGCCGTACGCCTCGATCCGGTGGGAGTTGGGTCGGTGGGTGTTTGTTCACCACGTCCGCATACTCCGTCACCAAAGGATACACCGGGATCCTTGGGGTTCTTGAGAATCTCAGAACCCAAGCGCGCCTGACGCTGCTTGTTCATGTCTTCCAGGACGTTCTCGTCCAAGACAGAGGAGGAGTTCAGCTCCTTCTGAGTGGTCTCAGGTCTCATGAGTACCATCTCAGCAATCTCTCCAGCCTGAGTCGTCAGGA
>NW_003303678.1:424516-425698 GCF_000142945.1 Phytophthora infestans T30-4 | reverse complement strand
GATCAACTCGAGGTGGATTGCGATGTTGATTTTCGAAACCAGTGGTTTCAGCGGAAGTCGATTCTTCTCCGGGCGCCGAAGTAGGTGGGACGTCTTTAGCTTCACGACGTCATTCGGGGAGATACGCGAGGAAAGTTGACACTCGCCGATTTGCATCCGCGAGCTCGCGTTCCATGATTTCTTGTGCCCGCCACGCGCTGCTCGTCGGGGCGTCGCTGAGCGCAGCAGCGACGTGACGACGGCTTCTCCGGACACCGCCGCGAGGCGGTGGAGAGCTTCCCACTCGATCCGAGTGAGATGGAGAAAGGCAGCGGGGTCGAGGTCTTGGCTCATGTCGAACTTGGTCGTTGGAAGACTACGAAGTGCTACCAGGTATAACGGGCCAGGTATTTACTCCGTTACTTTCTTACACTATAGTGTTGAGGAAGCTCGCAATAGGACGACTGAGTCTTAGGTTTAAGAAAAAAATCAACTCTGACTATTTTTTAGGACCAAGGCCACAGCCCTGGCCACTCAAATACACGGCATAGTCCAATTGGCTAATAATGGGTCTGGCTCCCCAAATATCAGCTAATGGCATGACAGCATTTCAGCACACGACTAGCGTGTGCTGATGCACCTACTTTTGTAAAGAAATCTACCTACTTATGTAATGGAGGGGCCCATTACACTAAACCTGTGCATTGGATACGGAATCGGACTAAAAGACAATATTCAGACCGTCACTGTATGGAACGACTCTACTACTTCCTGGGACAAAGTAGTCAAGATAGTTACGCCTGGAGGAGCTCTTGAGGAGGGTGGAAACGTGATTCGGAAGCTTCGCAATCTGAACAACCACTTCAGATCAGCCAAACAGCGCGCGGCATTGAAGAAAATCCAGGAGGCTCTGTCCTATCCAGAGCTCGAGCCCATGACCGACCAGGACGTTCGAGTCGCCTACACCTGCAAATTAATCCGTAGGCCAGTAGTAAACTATGCGGCATTCCAGGCGTTTTTTCAGTCCGGCAAAGATACAAGTACCGTGTGGACAGCTCTAACGGCCGACAATTGGAAGCTCGCCGTCGAAATGAAGGCAGTAACCAACTTCATTGCAAATCTTGCACTTGTAGAAGCGCAAAACGAGAATCTCGTGTCATCATACATGGTAGTCTTCAGACGACTTGCTGAAAAAAAGCTGAA
>NW_003303678.1:368938-424416 GCF_000142945.1 Phytophthora infestans T30-4 | reverse complement strand
CTTGGCCAGCGCCTCTGCCACCATCAAAACACCCTGTGGAGTCGTCATATACGTCGACGACTCCCAAGCATCTGCCGGATGCTTTGGTACCCTGGCAGCCCTCGCGGGCGCCCCGGGTCCTGACAGAGGTGGGAACATGACTCACCAATGCTCTGTCGGACTGCGCAGGGCGGCTGGCACCGATTGCCTTGCCTCGCCAGTCGATCCAGGGCTCGTGCTTCTCAAGCCAGGTCATGCCCAGGATCATATCATATGGATCCATATCGAGAACAGTGAACTGTTCGAGGCTGTCAAAGTCTTCAAACTTGACAGCCAGATCCACTTGGACGTTGGGGACAGTGACGACCTTCCCGTCGGCCAGTTGCACTGACACCGTCCCGTTGCCCTTGCTTTCTATCAAAGTATCGGACAACTTTTTGCTATTACGAGCAACCGTCTGGCGGCATGCGAAATTCTTCGACGCCCCAGAATCGATCAAGATTCTAAAGAGATGATCGTATCCCCGTACACATCCGTGTACTACGAGCAACCCGCCGCTGATTCGAGAGTGCGAAGACTCTCAGGGGCTAAGTCCCCGTGGTACGCGCCACCCGCGCACCCATCACGAAGACTTAGTTCTTCCCCAGTAGGGCGCCCCGCCCCTACTGGTTCCCAGCGTTCCCCTGTCCCCGGGATCCTGGCTTCTGCCGGCGACCCTTGAATACGGGCTTGGGGAAGGACCGTCTGCGGAGTCTTTCCGCAGAACAGTCGCGCTTGAAGTGGCCCATCTTCCCGCAGCCGAAGCAGCGGATGTCACGCTGTTCGGCGGACCCGGGTTCCACGGGAACTGGTCCGTTGGGGCTTGTTCGGCCGGGAGCCGACAAGGAGTATCCAGGCCATGCTGAGGCCGGCGTACGCGCCTGGCGATGGCTGTACGCTTCTTGAAGGGCCACTTGAATTGCCTCTTCAAGAGTGCTTGACTACACCCGAAACAGCTGAGTGCGTGCGGGGCCCACTCGAAGGCCGTCCATGAACACAGTCATCGTGATGTGTTGTTGAGTGGGTTTCCCACTAGGGACGCCGTGAGCTCCCGTATCTCTTGCACATACTTGTGCAGTTCGCGCCTTCCTTGTTTACACGCGAGGAAGCGCGAACGCTGGCGGTACTCGTAGTTCGCCGGGAGGAACGCGGCTAGGAGCTGTTCGCACAGCTGAGCCCAGGATGTAAAACATCCAGGGGATGTTGCTTCCCGTGTGTACACCCAACTCTTAGCACGGCCGCTAAGGTTGGAGAGTGCAAAAGCAACACGCAGTTGCTCGGCCGAGATCAGAGCCGCGTTCATCGCGAGCTCTACTTCTCGGACCCAGATGTGAAGGTTCTCGCCTTCCTTCCCTTCATACGGCTTAACCTTCAGCCGTATTGGCTACGGGTAAGGCAGATTTGCTTCCGCCGCCGGAGCTTGCAGGTTCTCCCGCACATGCGCGATGAGGCCCGGCTCGTACGCGTCGAATGCATTGACGCGCTCGAGCTGCTCAGCCGGTGTTGACACCACCAGGCTCTGCAGGGCCTCCATCCCGAAGATGCCTGCCATCTTCCGAACCGACTCGAACTGAGAGTCGTTCAATTGGGAGAAGTCGTTCCTATCCATGGCAACGAACTTCGGAGGTTTAGGTAGTCTACCCGCGATGGCGTGGATTGACTACAAGTGCTACCAAGAGTGACGGGGTCACACAGCACCTTGCGCAAGAGGAAGTTATCTTCCGAGAGTATACAAACTCTCAGTGAACGGCAGTTCACAGGTCCCCTCTTTTATTAAAGAGAGCGAAGTGACCCAAATAAGGTAGATTGTAAACTGAGTATATTTATAGGTAGATTAAGTTTGGGTTTAATACAAACTGTTAGTTACCTATAGAAATGCAATGTCATTTAACCAATGGACGACCTTGGTACCTTGTACCAAATATCTCGGAGTATGACGTGTCATACTCCTGAAGTGTGAAGTGTCACACTTCATGTAACCAGGGTACACTTAGGGCTACGTACCCCGTTACAACATGCATGCTGTTTAGCTAAAATCTAAATATTGACTGTGAACACGGCCATAATATGGCATACTGTATGTTTCTTTCGCCAAATGATGTTGTTTTAACGCGTGGGATACCGCACTTTAGAGATGGGCTGGTATCCAAGACTTGGATACCAGCCCTTAGTGACCATTTGGTCGTTGCGACCATTATTAAAATACTTACAAAAACAAGTAATAAAAACGAATGTGCTACCGGTAGTATTAATACACAACACAGAACAGTAGATGACAGTACCGACGTACACCGTTTATAGCTGTAAGAAAAAACAATTCAAATTGACAGACATGGGCAAATGCACGCATACACTGACTGTCGTTGTCGACGCTACCACTAACTTAACTACCTTACATGGGCGCCTTTTCACGCTGCCTTCAATCGGTCTCGCTCGTTAAATACGCCCGCCACACTTGGCGAGGTTTGGCTGCTACTTAGTCGTCTCTTTAGTCGTCGCGACGGAGTCCGGTAGACCACTCGCTGTTCTGCTGCAGCGACGACCAGAAGACGCGTTCCAGGTGGCTCAGCTGGTACAGTGCCTGGCGCTTGGCTTCCGGATCGCATTTGCCAGCAGCGATGCGGTACCAGTGATATTTGCGAACGTAACCGACAAACTTTTTGCTGATGCGCATCGGGTGGCACACGAGGACCTCGGACAGGAACTTGCGCAGGGACACATTGCCATGCAGTGGCAGATAGCCCGCCTTAAACGCCTCAATCATCGCCTTGGCGTAGTTCTCCTCCTCTACCGACCACCGCCCGCTGCGCACCATTCCGTATTGGGAATAGTCTGACCGCTTCAGCACTCGCTGGGCCGGTTTCTTCTTTGCGCCGGTACTATTGCTGGTGGGGCTCTGGCGGATTAGGTTCGAGTTGGGAATAGTCTCCGCCACTTCAAGTACATCGGAGGACGGCGAGCTTGACTCGTTGTTCATGATCGACTTTAGACTGAGTGGGTTGAATGACTCGCACCGCGGGGTTGCCGGTTCGTCTTCTTGGTTAGGTGAACCGTGAGGACTTGCACCCAGACTGCGAAACTTCTTACTGACACGCATTGCCTTGCACTGCAAGTTGTCGGCAACGAATTTTCGCAGGGAGACGTTTGGCGGCAGCGATACGTCTCCTCTCTGCACAGCTTGGATGAGAGCGTTTGCGTATTCCTTTTCGTCATCCGACCATCGACCTTGTTTTAGCTCTCCAGAGGCATCCGCTCCAGTTGTGTCAGCGGCGTCTTCACTTTTAGAACGGATATGATTGGAGGTTAAGGGAGCTGTTGGAGACGCACTACCGTTCTCGCTGAGGCAAATGTCCATCGGAAACTTGCCGGTGGTGAGTACGGACTCCCAGACCGAAGCACCCGAGTACGTGGGCGGTGCTGAAGAGCTTGATCCAGCGTTGCCGTGGCTCAGCGTTTCTGAAGTCGGTACGTACGAAGCGACGTGCTGTTGATGGTAGATTGGCTGCTGCTGTTGGTGAGGGGTGGACGATGTGTAGATCATGGCTTGGCGCGGCATATGGCCAAGCAGACTGTACGAAGTCTGCATGTCGAGGCCGACATCCGAACCGATGCGAGCGCGCTTGGGCATTAACGAGGTCTCGAGCGGGTAACCACCCATGGCGTCCATGATAGATGGCAGTGCCTGCTGCAGCGGGAGCTCGCGCTTGAGCGGGCTGGAGCGGCCGTAGAGCGTCGGTGAAGTCTCAGTGGTCGACGAGCGTACTTGCTCAGCGGCTTCGAGTAGGGGCGTCAAGCCGAGCTGTTAACGATCACAACAAGGAGTCACTATGTGAGATTTCTAGAGAAGAGATGCAACGGGAAACAACCGTCATTGAATTGACGGACGAGACGGCGCATGATATCCACCCAAGATGGTTTTTGGGAAGTGCATGACTAGCAAAGCAATTGAACATACCTTGGCGATCTCAGATTGAGTGAAGAACGAGGACGGTGAGGACGGCGAACGTGTATTTGGACCGTGTGGGGACAACACGATGGCCCCGCTCGGGGCCTCGGTCTTTACTGGACCTGGCGTTGCGGCGTGGTACCCACCGGAACGCGTACAAGTATTGTCGTAGCCGAGACTGGTGTCTTGCTGTTGACGACCCGCCTCCATTGAGATCCTTAATTTGGGAAGCTCCACCGTAGTCTGGCTGGCGCGCGCGAGTGGCCGCACAGCAGAGGACGAGAGCATGGTGCTGCTTTTGTAAATTGGGAGCTGTGGCGGACCGAGCTCCGCACCGCTGAATCGAAAATGAAAACGCCGGGACGCACAGACGACGAGTACAGACGAGGCGGTCTCAACTTCAAGGGCGGCGATGCTCGTTTGTTCTCACTCAACTTCAATCGACTTGTTAAGTTATATAAGTACATTGCGGTAAGGGCCTACTTAGCAGTAACGAATATGTTTGCAGGTCCAGCATTAGTGAAGCTATCTCGCCCAGTGGATCTTCAAATTCAAATACAGTTTGTGGAGCCTCAATAATTGATACCGTGGGTTTAAATATCCAGGCATCGTCAATAACTATTGAGTAGATGTGGGTTGGACGATTTACTTTTAAAAATTTACTTGCAAAATTTCTTAGATTATGTTCGTTTGCAATAGCGCTCCCAATCTACTCATTTAAGTGAATTGATCACTTCAATCTGAAGTTCGGCTAGGTTCAACACAGCGCCCTTTCTCGCAGCTCAGCAAAACTGAAGAACAAAGACAAAACTGGAGTTGTCATACAACTAGCCGAGCGCCGCCGCTACGCGGCGGTAATTTCGGTTTTACTCCAGATTTTTGCCTTCCCGCCTTCGCTTCGCTTTGGCGGGATAATTAGTCCAAATCCTCTGAGTCCCATATGTACGTAAATCGACTTCTTTAATTTCATAAATCTGCGTTTCATTTGCTACAAAATGCTGAGTTCCCAGTAAGCCGTGTAAATATTTCTACCGGTACAAAAGACTGAGCCCCTAACATCATACTTACCATGCTCATAAACGATTACGCTAGTGATCTTGGCAAAGTCTCGTTATTGTTGTTGGCTATCACTGTACCTTAATCTTCCACCCAGAAGCACCTGCACTTCAGTCTAAAACCGCTAAATAATATATTTAGTTTAGCGTCGTGATCGATTTCACGGGCCGTTTCTGAAACCTAGATTGCAACAATGCAAAGAATATCTGTCCAGCTTGCATCAAATACCCGCTTGTACTGCCTGGTTAAGCTTGTAATAAACTGACTATTAACCACTTCGCATACCAAACTCGCTACTTTGAAAGAAAATTAAAAGTGTTACAGTTTGAATATTTAATAAAAATATTCAAGCTGTAGCATTTTTTTATGCCTTGAAGTGTGTTCATTTTGTGCTGATTCAGAATTAGTCATTAGACACTCCAATCTGTGCCTGTTATGGTTATACTGTAGCCTTTGGATATAACGATGCGTCGCACGACGCCTTTTGTTGACGGCGGTATTTTTATTTGATACTTAAACGATGATTCCAGGGTTAAACGTAGATTAGGCTCTAAGTTGATTAACGTTTCTTTACGGGCCTACTTATAATAACCAAAATTGACACCTCTCATGTTGTGCTGTTATCTTACCACTGCATATAAAACCTTATTCTACGCCCTTGTCGGCAACGCGTCTACCTATTAAGAAGTATCAGAATTTTGTTGTCTAAAAAAACGCTAAGGAAACAATGGTCAAGTTCAATTCGCTTACAGTAGTAATTGTCATCAGCACATATAACTTCTTTTTGTTCACACGTCAATCTAAAACTTTCTATCTTCGTGAATCAAGTGACAACGTTTATAAGCACAGCTTTGTTCTTACGACCAGTCCACACGACCGGCTACTGCTGTACATGTAACATATACGATTTAGCAATACCAGAAACCCACTCAGATAACTTATTAATGCTAATATTTTTACAGTAAAAAAATTGAAATTATCATTTTAGTCAGTGTAACACGCAGATCCTACTGAGTACAGAGAGTTTAGTATACTTAAACCATGTCCTCGGAAACACGCATGCTTACGTGTACGATAGGCACCCTGCCCTCCGTTTAGTACTCAAATATCAATAGCAACATGCATTATAAAAAAGTATATAATATTTAAACGATGCCTTTGGATAATGTACAGCCTTGTGCAAATCCCCATATGTAAACTGGGAAACACATGAATTTATTGATGCAACAACACAATCTAGTTTTAACCAATTAAAGCCACCTTCGCTGCGCTTAGAAATATTTAAATCATTTTATCCAATGATTTGTCCGGAAAAGCGTGACAGGCACGACAATTTAGTGTGACGGACAGACAGGTTGCTGCAGTAGATGTTTAAGATTGCATGCAGACTCTGAAGTACATGCTACTGTAGTACGTCTGGTACAGGCTGTTGAGCCGTTGGCGTTGCCAACTTGGCAGTGGTGCGGTACATGGACTTCATGTACCAGCATAGCTTTCTATTGTTGTACATGTACGATGCATCCAATGTCACGCTCAGACACTTCATCACGAATAGGTACCTTCGTCGGATGCGTTTTCTTCTTTTGGTCTGCTCGGATTTGTTAAACGCCAGTCAGCATGTGTTAAAGTCGAGGTGTACATGTACGACCAAGCTGCTAGCGAAATGCATGTACTAGAAATAAAGCTGCTAGCTGTAAGCAAAGCGATGAAGTGCAGCGACTCCATCGAGCCGATGGCATCGACCAACTGAATAAATTGAACAACAATTCGGCAGAACCACGACTGCTTACCACGACTGCTTGCACGACTGCTTGCAGTTCGTCGCGCCCCTCCCGCCTCTCGACATCAGGCGGTAAGTTCAATGATGGGCCGCACAACACTCTAGCTCTGGAATTTCCAGACTGGAAATGCGAGAGAGAGGCAGACATTCTATGTGGTCTTAACGACGACTAGCTATCTGGTATTTCCTAAGCCTGAGCTCTGGAAATGCAGCATGGGGCTCAGGGCGCATGTGACCGCATCAGCCTCTACTGAGGCCTTGTCCTGCTTAGCGGGCAATGGCGGCGGAGGAAAATATCCATTCATTCTTAAGTCAAGCCTGCCAACGGTTCGGAGCCGTTCAACGGCGACATCGAAGCTGCAGATGTTTTCGATGCTGACTCCAAGAGTCTCTTGTGTTTACCCCATACTGGAACAGCACCGTTATCATCCATTGCTCGGCAATTCGCTGATGCTATGCCCGCGCCTGTGTGGAGCAATCATCAACGAGCCACACTAAGCTATTGATATGCCTGCTCCAGTAAAATTTGCTGAGCAAATTACAACCGAGCAAATTGCTCGGAGCAATGATGCTTGAGCCTCAAGTTGTGGCTGTCGGTGCAGCAGAGCTACCGCCGCAACTTTCACCCATGTTGTGGACACTGCCGTTGAACTTGCAGTATCATCGTTGTACTGCAACAACCAAAACTCGTCGGGTTTTGCAGATCGGCAAATTGCGATTCTGAAGTGAAGCCTTCGAAAATTACCGCAATGTAAACTGGATAATTTCATCGCTTTGGTAGAGAGAAGTCCATGAATGATGGGAGCTCGACTCGAGGAAATGTGGTGACACAAAAATTGGTTCAAAGGTCATAGAAACTCGGATGTGCAAAAAGTGTAGCTGTGCTGATAGGTATTGTAATACGATTGTGACAGCTCGTAACAAAATCCAACTCGATGTTTAAAATGCAAAATGCATTTGGGTACACCATTTTTCCCTTTTTTATACACGAGCTTAAGTTTTTCCCGCCTACCTTCACTTTGTTTCTTTTTCTTAGGTCACTGGGATAGAAGAAGTCCGCCGTTTAAGTTTGTGAAGCATTCTAAATGAACCTACTTCGAGGTAAAATACTTGAACCGATATGGGTAACAATATTGCGATCACTGTGAGCTGAATCTGCGTTGTGTGTATTCAAGGTTGAAGTGTTCACATGCTACTTCGAATTGTGCAACAGCATTAGCTGCAGCTCCATTATCCTAAGTTCAACAGGATTCTCTGTGTGTGGTTAATCATATATGAGATCTGCGGCGACAAAGCGGGCATGTGATGCTTGTGCTGAACCAATCGATCACACAGTCTTCGTGGAAGTGGTGTCCACAGGGCAAAGCGACCGCTGGCCTCGTTTCGTCTGTAACTGGGTCCTCGTTAAGGCAGATGGAGCATGACTGATCATGGGCATCTTCGTCCATAGTGCTTGTGCTGTCGTTGAAGTCTCTTAACGCCAATACAGCAGACTGCCGCTGGACCTCCGCGTCTTTCTGAGGCTGTGGAATTTCGAGAAACGACTCAAGCTCAGAGAAAATTGTGCACAGCTGAGCCCAAGATGAAGCAAAGCCGCCGGCCTGCAGTGAACTATTAGTCTTGTACACTGACAGATCTGTGTAAACGCCGAGCAGCTTTCGCACAAAGTTTGGGAGCCTCATGGTTCGCTCCTTGATAACCGCAGGCTTGGCAGGTCGCATGCGCTTCCTCGGGAATGAAGGAGAAATGGCGCGTCGCATTGCGTTCGACATGACAGCAAACGTCGTAAGTTTATCGACGGATGTCTTGCGACTGAATTCCCTGCGGACTGTGTATTCCCAGTCTTCGATGCGCTTGAAAAGAAGACGTCGGAAAGCCTCCAGTTCCGAGTAGCGCTTCTTCAACACCCACTGGTCTTCATCACCACGAGTATCTGACGCTCGATGGATGTGCATATAATAAATGGTAAATCCAACGTTGGGCTTGTCTTCAGACACGAGGGCGTAGCGGGTCGTAGTGCGGATCTCCAGCTCGCTGCCGACCAAGGCCTCCCTCCGACGCGTCTGAAATTTGATCAACCGACGAAAGCGGGGTTCGTTCATGAGACCGCTCGTAGCCAGTAGTTTATCGTCGATAACGGACACGGCCATGGCGTTCTTCGCTGTTAGTACTGGCTGTGCTTAAGTGTTGCTGACGGCGAGTAACGAGGAATGGTGTTGGCGATGTGAGAGCTCCGTGATCAAAGCAATGTTGACGGCTAGCAAATCGCGGACGATGCCACACCTGGATATTTTGGCGGTTCACAGTGAGGTTCTTATAAGCCGGTAAAGACGACTCTGCAGCCAACGTATTACATGTACTTCATTTGCATTTTCCGTAGGCCTACAGTAGGCTACACAAAGTTTGGCAGCAGATTGGTACCAGTACATGTACGTGCTGCGGCAGTGGTGCGACGGCAAAGTGGGCATGTAGTGCTAGCACTGAACCAGTCGATGACGCAGTCCTCGTGAAAGTGATGGCGACACGGAAGTTGCACGAGTGTCACTTTTTCGGTGTCGACGGGGTCCTCCTCGTTCAGGCAGATGCAACATACTGGCTCAGAAGAATTGTCGTCCTCGCTCGAGTCCGGCAGCGCGTCGAGATTTTCCAGTGCCAGCACAGCCGACTGTCGGCGTATCTCTGCATCCTTCTGAGGTTGCGGCACTCGCAAAAACTCTTCGATTTCCACTTGCATGTGATGGAGCAGCGCGAAAGATGAGGCAAAAGTGTTAGAATGCAGCTGGTTGTTGCTGAGGTAGAGCCCCAAGTCGATGTACACGCTCGCGATCTTCCGCACGAACTCAGTCAGGCCCTCGACCCGCTCAGCAATGATTTTGGGGGTATCCACGCAAATATGTTTCTTGGGAAAATGAGGCGATATGGCGCGGCGCAGGGCGTTTGAGACGACAGCGAAGGTGGTGCGTACGTCTCCGTGTCCCGTTACGATTTCCTTTGCTTTTCGGTGCGACAAATCGACGTTGACCACGTTCTCCCAGTGCTCAATGTGCTTAAGGAACTGCTTGCGGAACTTATCAAACTCCGAATAGCGCTTTTCGAGCACCCAGCGCCCACCTTCATCGGAGTCCCGGTCTCGCGAGAATGTAGTGTGGTGCAGCACGTCTTCAGCACTGCGGATGCGCATGCGGTAGGCAGTGAACGACACTTGCGGGTCGTCGCACATAAGGACGTGCACTGTCTCGGTGAGGATCTCCACGTCGCTGCCACCGAGGCATTGTCGGCGGCGTGCTTGGAATTTGATGAGTCGGCGAAAATGAGGCTCGTCCATCAGTCCACTCAGCGCTAGCAACTTGCCCTCCATCACAACAGAGGATTGAAGTCGGAGCGATGTCTTGTGTTGTTGTCGTCTTCGTAAATGGAAACTAGGTACGGCTTGCGCAAGTCTTTCACGGCAGCTTCAGGGTGTTGCAGCATCCCGCCCACATTAAAAAGGCAGATTCGCGCAACCAACGCTCTCGAATCTTGTCCAAAGTGTACAACTTCAAGTCATTTCTTGTAGCAGATGCGAGAACCAGCGCAACTTTTACGACTAATTACAATGTGCATGTACTTTTGCGACTTTCAATACTGAACACCATAAAATAACGGCGAGGAAAGCACTTACCGTGAATATTATTATTAAACTATGAAGTACCAAGCAACACGCCAACTTCCTCCTAAGTCAAGTATCTCATCATTGTACCGTTAAATGAGTTCAACACGACTCCAAAGCCAGCACATCCTTACCCTGTTGCCGCTAATTTAGTATAATTCTTTTGTATGCTAATTTTTGACAATACCACAAAACATGCATAATTGCACCAAACCCACGTGATTTGAAAGGTCGATAACTTTAAATGGTATGCATATATACTCTATTTCCCGCACGATCTTGTATAATTCGCCAAAAATATAGTTGGATTTTTCTTCTTGCTTTTGAAGAACCTTTAAGTTAAAAATTCACAGTCACAATCACTGGTAATTACGCATCGCTTCTTTTTACCAAACCTTGATCAGAGGCGCAAGTTGGGCGCGTACAGAGCGAGAATGAAGGACATCAATGTGTGCCATTGCCCTAAAGAGAGTAACGCCAGGCGGAATTAGCTACAACGTGGTGGTTGTGACGGGGTCACACAGCACCTTGCGCTAGAGGAAGTTATCTTCCGAGAGTATACAAACTCTCAGTGAACGGCAGTTCACAGGTCCCCTAAAGAGAGCGAAGTGACCTAAATAAGGTAGATTGTAAACTGAGTATATTTATAGGTAGGTTAAGTGTGACGGGGTCACACAGCACCTTGCGCTAGAGGAAGTTATCTTCCGAGAGTATACAAACTCTCAGTGAACGGCAGTTCACAGGTCCCCTCTTTAACCCCTCTAATCCGAAGATTATTCCGGAGTATCCGTAATTCCTAATATATGAGTTAACGTATGCCCGAAAATCAGTACAATTTACCAAGTTGTGAGCCGTTTCGCGTGACACGTGTCCAGATTGTGGCATGTGATTGGCTAATTGTGAATGATGTGCAGAACAGAACCTGTCCATAAAACTTTCAATTGCGATCTCCCTGCAAAACCGCTACACCGTACAGCAACAACGAGACAACACTAGAAAGCCAGCACTCACACAACTGCTCATTCACTTACTCCTCGTCGACCTCGCTCTCAACTTCGGGCCTACGCTTCCTAACAAACCTGATCTTGTGCTGCATCTCTGGAAGAATGGTCATGCCGTTCTTCCAGCTCTGGTGCCACACCTCATTGCATGTTAGAGCGCTGCCGTGCTCCAATCTGCGCGCCTTGTTACACAAGGTGACTCTCCCCTTCTTGACCGTTGAGCACGAAGCACAGAAGTAGCTGGTCTCGTAGCTCCGTACGCCGGGCCCAGCGTACGCTGAGCACACCTTGCACAACCACTGACGACGCTTCACGCCGTTCATTTTCTCGGTCTTCTCGAGTGTGTGAGGTTGACATGGGAGAGGCTCTGTAACTAGATCTGCTAAGTCGTCACCAGCAGCAAAATCCTCACTTGCTTGATTCAGCAGATCGGTATGCAGTCGCCGCATGAATGCCGCATGGGTCGGCACCGGTTTCCCGCGGCTGCGCATCGCAATCTTGTGGACGATGAACGCGTTCACCATTGCAATATCAACGAGACCGAGAAATATCGTCTTGTAGTACTTACGCATGCGAATCAAGCGTTGGATGGAGTATCGCTGCAGGCGTAGCTGGTCGTGAACGTCTACTCCCCCCATCACCTCGTGATAGTCTCGCACAAGCTGGGGGCATGGCACGGCAGAAATGGAGCCATCGCGCTCTCTACGGGAGACTTGAGTGGTATGTGTTGAGCACCCCGTCGCCAGAAATCTAACAGGCTTATTATCCATCCACGTAAGCGCAACGAAGTCACGGCGCCTCTTCCACACAGCCATCTTGCACGTTCCGCGCGGCATACGCTTCGGTCGTCTCTTTTGCTTGAACTCAATGGCCGCACACCAGCCCTTGCGATCTTTCCTGATAGTTCCCACTTGGCGATGGCCCATGCTCAGCAGTTTGTCCGATAGCGGGATTGACGTGTAGAAGTTGTCAGTGCAAATGAGGCGTTGTGACGGCTGCCCACGAAGGACTTTGGTAATATTCTTGACCACAGATTGCTGCGCGACAGCCTCTTCGTCTTGATTTGCCTTGCCGCAATAGATATCCAATCTACACATTACAACACAGTTCGGTTAGCGAGATATTACGGCTAATACAGAATACATTACGGACCAGACAGACTATAATTACTACGGATATCCGTCTTGTTAGACAGATATCCGTAACAATCGTACTTCGTACCTGGAGCAGTAGGCGGTGTCTGCACAGCACGTCAGGTAAAATTTGGTGCCCCACTTGTTTGGCTTTGCCGGCATGTACTGGCGCATTGGGTTGCGGCGATGACGCATCGGCACCATCCCTTCGTCGAACGAAATCCGTGCACCCATTCGGTATCCTCTGAAGAACGTCTTCTGCAACGCTTGAGCCACGGGCCGAATTTTGAAGGCCCGATCCCCACTGTCGGACTGTCGTTCGCTGTCGTTGAAGTGGAGATACCGCGCAATGTCTTGGAACCGGTCCCGACTCAAGAACTGGCCAAACGTGCCGCGCGCGAGTGCAACCTCGACCTTCGTGACCCAGTGCCGACTTAGACTCTCTCGGCGTGGCTCTAGTGCTCGTGCGATAAGCAAACCGATGAACCGAATGATCTCGTGGGGCTGGATGGATGGCTTGCGCGCTAGTTTTGCCTTGTACGCATCAATGGTCAGCACTATTGTTGAGGGGACGCGTTCGCGCCGCTGACGTGCCCGTGCACGCATTTGCTGCGAAGTACTGTCGATGCTGTCCGTACGGTACTTGTTCGTCTCGGCTGCAATCTTTCGCCACAGCTCCTTCGGCAGGAAGAAGTAAAATATCGCGATAGGGTTCTCCGCGTATGCCAGCGCAGCTCGGGTTGGACCAGATGGGCCGTCGTAGAGGGGCAATGCATCGTGTTGCACTTGGCCCGCGTGGCGTTCATCGAACACCTCCCACCTCTCTGCTTGAAGTCTGTCAAGCTCTGGGCCAGTCACGTCAAACTCAACTGGCACTTCGTCACGCTCAGTTGCCACGTCGTCATCAACTTGGTCATCAACAGCAACAGCAACTGCCTCGTCCATTTCATCGTTTTCGTCCGCCAGAATGGACTCTTCGTCACCTTCCGCTTCGGAATCTAGAGGGAGCAACCAGTCGCCACCTCCAATGTTTATATCATCAGCATCAGTTGGCCTAAACAGCCGGTCTCGTGGCAGTGCATCCAAGAAGTTATCCGAACTAGAGAAATTCCAGATTCTTCCGTGCTTAAAACTGCTGCCGGAGTGGGTACCGCCGTAATAGACGATTCAGGAGTTTCCTCAACCTCGACAGGGGTATCCGGAACAGGTTGCGGGGTATTATTCGTGGTACGTGAGGTCGTTTCCTGAACACCAGGAACTGCACAATCCGTAACAAGAAATTTAGTATATATTTCGCAACAGTCAGCATCAGAAACTCAAACGTACCAGTACGGGGTCGTTTCGTAGACGCTCTTGTACTCGATGCCTTGCGCTTGCCTTTCGGTCGAGGTTGCGGATCCGTTTCAATGTCGTGTGCCGAACTAGTTGCCTTGCTTGCGGGTCGTGGTCTGCTAGAACCTCTGGCCTTGCCAGGTGCAGGTGGTACGCTTGAGATAGTCGACGCTCTCGCTGGGGCAGTGGCTTTGGCAGCAGCCCTCGGCAAAGCAATCGCAGTGTTCTTCGCAGCAGCTTCCTTCTGTGCGGCAACGGGTGCAGCTAATCCAGGCTCGGACGGCGCAGGCACCGCTTCGGAATCTCCTTCTGACCGCGCGGGATTCTCTTCAGACAGTGCTGACGTAGTCTCGGACGGACCAGGAGCATTTTTGGGTTGCTCGGGCTCGGCGATGGTCGGCGTCGAAGCAGGTGGAGCTGGCTCGAAGGCAAGCCATCCTTTACGGCGGCAGTAGCGAAGCAGACTCATCTCGCCTGACAAGCGTACACGGTTAGTTGCCGATACAGCACATTCGCATCGGTAGTCTTACCTTCAAAGTAGTCCACGCCTTCCGATCCCGCGAGGTTGCCACCGGGGGGGGGGAGGTAGCGGGGGGCGTTGCTGAGGCCAGAGGATTTTCGATACAGCCAGCCTTTCTTCTTCAATTCGCGCCATATCTGGTTGAACGATTTCTCGAAGGTGAACATCTTTAGGAGTGATGGTCTCTTCTCCGGCGCTGATTTCCAAATGGAGGGCTGGAAGAGTCTCTTGACTCCTTATATCTGTAAACCTAACCGCTTCCTGACAATCCCGTGTCGCATGTGGTGTGCAGCTTACACTTAACCCGTTTAAATTTATCGCATACAAAATTCAATATGCCGAATTGTCGCTCCTCGAATGTTGTTGCGGACATCTCGGAACAATTTCACCTCTATAAATTAGATTCCGGATTATCCGTAATGTCGTAGTAGAAGGGTTAATTAAAGAGAGGGAAGTGACCTAAATAAGGTAGATTGTAAGCTGAGTATATTTATAGGTAGGCTAAGTTTGGGTTTAATACAAACTATAAGTTACCTATAGAAATGCAATGTCATGTAACCAATGGTTGGCTTTGAACGACCTTGGTACCTTGTACCAAATATTCCGGAGTATGACGTGTCATACTCCTGAAGTGTGGAGTGTCACACTTCATGTAGCCAGGGTACACTTAGGGCTACGTACCCCGTTACATTAAGTTTGGGTTTAATACAAACTATAAGTTACCTATAGAAGTGCAATGTCGTTTGACCAATGGTTGGCTTTGAACGACCTTGGTACCCTGTACCAAATATCCCGGAGTATGACGTGTCATACACCTGAAGTGTGAAGTGTCACACTTCATGTAACCAGGGTACACTTAGGGCTACGTACCCGTTACATCTCCCCCCACTTTAGGTTCGAGTTTTACCGACCAATCAGAATGAAGAGATGTTCGTCACAAACTCTCATTCTCAAAGTCGAAAACCATCGACTTGGGCGCGCGAGCGCGGCGGAGGCTCACTTCACAGTTAGAGCCTCGAGCAGCAACCTGTGCGCTCTTCGTCTAGGTCTCCAATTCGACCGGTACCATGCCTCGTGGCACTGCAAAGAGCGGTGCCAAGACACGCTCCAAGGCTGCTGCCGGTAAGGCGCAAGCCAAGAACACTAATCCTCACGGCAAAGGCTCGGCACTCAAGGAGGCTACTCAGGGGGCCTCCGAGGCGATCGGTTCCTCGGGTGACGCGGCTGTGAACAAGCGAGCAAGCAAGCGCCGCAGTCCGTCGCCCTCGTCTTCAGACAATCGTCCGAACCCTCGGTTCGTGGAACGTACTGGCTCAGAAGAATTGTCGTCCTCGCTCGAGTCCGGCAGCGCGTCGAGATTTTCCAGTGCCAGCACAGCCGACTGTCGGCGTATCTCTGCATCCTTCTGAGGTTGCGGCACTCGCAAAAACTCTTCGATTTCCACTTGCATGTGATGGAGCAGCGCGAAAGATGAGGCAAAAGTGTTAGAATGCAGCTGGTTGTTGCTGAGGTAGAGCCCCAAGTCGATGTACACGCTCGCGATCTTCCGCACGAACTCAGTCAGGCCCTCAACCCGCTCAGCAATGATTTTGGGGGTATCCACGCAAATATGTTTCTTGGGAAAATGAGGCGATATGGCGCGGCGCAGGGCGTTTGAGACGACAGCGAAGGTGGTGCGTACGTCTCCGTGTCCCGTTACGATTTCCTTTGCTTTTCGGTGCGACAAATCGACGTTGACCACGTTCTCCCAGTGCTCAATGTGCTTAAGGAACTGCTTGCGGAACTTATCAAACTCCGAATAGCGCTTTTCGAGCACCCAGCGCCCACCTTCATCGGAGTCCCGGTCTCGCGAGAATGTAGTGTGGTGCAGCACGTCTTCAGCACTGCGGATGCGCATGCGGTAGGCAGTGAACGACAGTTGCGGGTCGTCGCACATAAGGACGTGCACTGTCTCGGTGAGGATCTCCACGTCGCTGCCACCGAGGCATTGTCGGCGGCGTGCTTGGAATTTGATGAGTCGGCGAAAATGAGGCTCGTCCATCAGTCCACTCAGCGCTAGCAACTTGCCCTCCATCACAACAGAGGATTGAAGTCTTGTGTTGTTGTCGTCTTCGTAAATGGAAACTAGGTACGGCTTGCGCAAGTCTTTCACGGCAGCTTCAGGGTGTTGCAGCATCCCGCCCACATTAAAAAGGCAGATTCGCGCAACCAACGCTCTCGAATCTTGTCCAAAGTGTACAACTTCAAGTCATATTTTGTAGCAGATGCGAGAACCAGCGCAACTTTTACGACTAATTATAATGTGCATGTACTTTTGCGACTTTCAATACGGAACACCATAAAATAACGGCACAAAATCAAGAGGAAAGCACTTACCGTGAATATTATTATTAAACTATGAAGTACCAAGCAACACGCCAACTTCCTCCTAAGTCAAGTATCCCATCATTGTACCGTTAAATGAGTTAAACACGACTCCAAAGCCAGCACGTACTTACCCTGTTGCCGCTAATTTAGTATAATTCTTTTGTATGCTAATTTTTGGCAATACCACAAAATATGCATAATTGCACCAAACCCACGTGATTTGAAAGGTCGATAACTTTAAATGGTACATGTATCATTTTGTTTGACGCAGTCTCATATATGCAGGGTTTTACTCTATTTCCCGCACGATTTTGTATAATTCGCCAAAAATATAGTTGGATTTTTCTTCTTGCTTTTGAAGAACCTTTAAGTTGAAAATTAACAGTCACGATCACTGGTAATTACGCATCGCTTCTTTTTACCAAACCTTGATCAGAGACGCAAGTTGGGCGCGTACAGAGCGAGAATGAAGGACATCAATGTGTGCCATTGCCCTAAAGAGAGTAACGCCAGGCGGAATTAGCTACAACGTGGTGGGTGTGACGGGGTCACACAGCACCTTGCGCTAGAGGAAGTTATCCTCCGAGAGTATACAAACTCTCAGTGAACGGCAGCTCACAGGTCCCCTCTTTATTTAAAGAGAGCGAAGTGACCTAAATAAGGTAGATTGTAAACTGAGTATATTTATAGGTAGGTTAAGTTTGGGTTTAATACAAACTATAAGTTACCTATAGAAATGCAATGTCATTTAACCAATGGTTGGCTTTGAACGACCTTGGTACCTTGTACCAAATATTCCGGAGTATGACGTGTCAACTTCCTGAAGTGTGAAGTGTCACACTTCATGTAACCAGGGTACACTTAGGGCTACGTACCCCGTTACATTAAGTTTGGGTTTAATACAAACTATAAGTTACCTATAGAAATGCAATGTCGTTTGACCAATGGCTGGCTTTGAACGACCTTGGTACCCTGTACCAAATATCCCGGAGTATGACGTGTCATACACCTGAAGTGTGAAGTGTCACACTTCATGTAACCAGGGTACACTTAGGGCTACGTACCCGTTACATCCTCCCCCCACTTAGGTTCGGTTTACCGACCAATCAGAATGAAGAGGTGTTCGTCACAAACTCTCATTCTCAAAGTCGAAAACCATCGACTTGGCCGCGCGAGCGCGGCGGAGGCTCACTTCACAGTTAGAGCCTCGAGCAGCAACCTGTGCGCTCTTCGTCTAGGTCTCCAATTTGACCGGTACCATGCCTCGTGGCACTGCAAAGAGCGGTGCCAAGACACGCCTTAAGGCTGCTGCCGGTAAGGCGCAAGCCAAGAACACTAATCCTCACGGCAAAGGCTCGGCACTCAAGGAGGCTACTCAGGTGGCCTCCGAGGCGATCGGTTCCTCGGGTGACGCGGCTGTGGACAAGCGAGCAAGCAAGCAAGCGCCGCAGTCCGTCACCCTCGTCTTCAGACAATCGTCCGAGCCCTCGGTTCGTGTAACGTGAGCTCAACTCGGGCAGTGAGGACGGTGCCGAGTCCGAGAGCACGCACGATGCTCCTGCGGGCTCCGTGGGAGGGCACAGCCCAGTGCCCAGTGAGCACAAAGATGACAGCGTGCAGTCGCTCGCTAGTGATCAAGG
The DNA here is from genome assembly GCF_000142945.1 of Phytophthora infestans T30-4. Taxonomy (NCBI): domain Eukaryota; phylum Oomycota; class Peronosporomycetes; order Peronosporales; family Peronosporaceae; genus Phytophthora; species Phytophthora infestans. Next base: position 405,974 of record NW_003303678.1, on the reverse strand, counting down.
TGATCACAGTCCCAGAACGTCTGTGCGCTCCGAGCGTCCGGCCGTCAAGGCTAAGGGCGCTCCCAAAGCCGATGGCGATGAGGAAGAGAATCCTCGCAAACGTCTCTCGCTTGCCGAGGGTCTTGCGCGTGCTAAGGCCTCTAAAGCCGAAGGCGCCAAGCCCTCAAAGAAGCGTACAGCCGCTAAGTCTCCACTCCGCGAGGAGAAGGAGACTTGACACTCCTATCAGAGTATCTTCGACTCCTCGGATAAAAAGGAGGAGAAGGAGGAAGAAGAGGAGGAGGAGGGTGCTATCGCTGAGCCCCGGGAGGTCTCGAATGACCTCGACGAGCAGCAGGAGGAATTCCAAGCTGCCCAGCGTGTGCGTGGGGGCTCGGTGGCGGCACCCGTCAGCCAGGGAGCTGCCATCAACTCAAGAGGGTATTGGCCTCCCGAGGAGAGCTCTGGGGCTGACCTCTTCTTAGAGGTTATCGTCGCTCCTCGTGGCCTTGTGGGCGACCACACTTCTAGGGGCATCTATGAACGAGCCCTTGTTCAGAAAGAACAGTTGTTCGTTAACAGCTTGGAGGCTGCTCGGTGTGTGCTTCTCGCGCCACACCGCATTCCCCTTAAGGACTTCACGACCTGTCGTAAGAAGCCCGAGACCCGGGGTGGTCTCACTCCTCTTTGGGGATACCCCTGGGTTATGCCGGGGAGCTGTCCCACGTGGAGTTTTTGTGAGGACATGTTCTGGGCATGGGTGGAGACTCTTAAGTACTCACCCACGAGTTACGGGAACTCCATGAAGATCAGCTGCTGTCCCGCATCCTGGACCAGCGTGATCTTCGTGTGAGGTTTGCCCGCTTGATCAGTAAGCGTATGCTGCCAAGGGACATCCTGAAGCGCGCGGCTTCTAGCGCTCACGATGAGCGCGGGTACGGTATGTATTCATCGGCCGTACCCCGTTGGGACAAGAAGCCCCGGACTACTTATGAAGCTGCCGCCGCTTCTGTTCCCAGATTGCGCCAGCCTTCGGGCAGTCAATCAGGAGCCGTTCAATCGGCTCCCACGAGTTCTCGGAGTGGGCATAGTTCCTCCACTTCACGAGGAGCTGTCGCTTACCGCGACGCCTTTGCTCCTGGAGGATCCGCTCCACGTGAAAGTGGACTTCTCCATTCTGGTCAAACAGGCGCGGAGGTGCCCTCGTACGAGTACGAGTACTCGGCGCCTCCCGAAAGCCACTCTCGTCCGAGTGCTCCGACTGCGGGTCCGACACAGGGCCCTGAGGCTGACCGCCTCCGTCAACGTGACCTCGTGCTTGAGATTGCACTTGGCCTTGGGACTGGCGGTGATGCTGCCGCCCAGGCCGGGAATCAGGGCGAGCTCGCTCGCCTTGCGGGCCGCCTGGACCTGTTGGAGCGAGAGGTCGCGAGCCTGCACCTACGTGTGGATCGCCGGGCCTCTTCGTCCGATCTGGACGAGGCCTTTCGCATGATCCGACGGATCGCGGCTCTGTTGACACGTCCGGAGCCGCCTTCGACGCACTCCCAGACGTACGCGTATGGTGTAATCAGCGTACTCGGCGTATGGCGCCGGAGTCCGTTCGTATGGAGCCCCTCCGGCGTACGGTCTTGACCGCAGCCTTGCCGTCCCGACGGAGGCTTGGGTGCCTGCTCCGACATCCTCGTCGACGACTGTGACCGGCCCTCGCTTCGAGGAGCTGGGTCAAGGGGGGTCTGCGAGTCAGCAACCCCCTGCGGGTCAAAGTACCACTTAAGACGTCCAACATAGAACGTCGGGTGCGTCGTCATTGACTTTGGAAGGTCGATGGTGTACGACGCACCATGTCTGGCCAGGACTGCAAAAGGTCCGATGAAGCGGTGCTTCAGCTTGTTGCTGCCGACAGAGCTGACAGTGTCAAGAGGTAGGTTCCTCGTGTCTAGCAACACCCCAACCTCAAATATACTCAAGTTTCCTCTTTCATGTTTGTCTGAGTACTTCTTTTGTTTATCTTGGGCCGCTGCCATGGCATCGCGAACCCTGCTGACAATGCTCAGCTTGGTATCCATAAAGGATTCCACCTGTTTCCGCAGCGAAACTGGTCTCACATCCGAGACCTGGGAGGAAAGGGCTTTTTGAGCCTCTCCCCCACTTAGAATAGAGGAGTCAGTGTCTCCTCGAAGAGTGAGAGGCACTATTGGGTGGCGGAAGCCGTTCAAGTAGAACGGCGTGATCCCTGTGGACGCGTGCACCGCGTTGTTGAGCGGAAAATCAACAGCTGGAAGCTGCGTCGACCACGTACGTGGTGCTGCCGCGCACACACTGCGTAGAGTGTCCTCGAGCACTCGATTGACGCGCTCTGTTTGGCCGTCTGTCTGCGGATGGTCCGCAGTGGACATCACAGACGAGTTCCCAGTAAAGAGAACAGCGTTTTCCAAAACGCAGCAGTGAACCGCGGGTCTAGGTCCAAGACAATCGTCTCCGGGAGACCGTGATAGCGGAGCACGCCATCGACGAGCAACCTTGCGGTTTGTTCGCCCATAACAGTGACGGGAACTGGAGCAAGATGTACCATCTTGCTCAGCCGACACACGAACACCAAAATTCCGGTGTTGCCGTGTCCGTCGACGGGAAGCCCAAAGATGAAGTCAAGACTCATCGACTTCCAACAGTCAGCCGGTACGGGCAGGCTCTGTAGTCGAGCCGAAGAGTGCCCTGCGGGTTTGACCCGCTGACATGTTTCACATGTCTTCACATATCGGGCGACCCACTTGTAGATGTGGGTCCACCAGAAGGACTGATAGACCGACAGAAAGGTCTTCTCGCGGCCCAAGTGGCCGCTGGGAGGGCGCGTCATGCGCCTCCGCGAGGATATCGAACTTCAGATCCTCGTCGCTGGGTACGACCACCCGTGGAGGATCAGTGGGCTCCACCCGGTAATAGAGGAGACCCTCTTTAAACTCATATCGGTGGAGCCGTGAGCGCTGTCGCGACGAGAGCCAGTCGGACTTCGCGCTCGTTCCGGCCATAAGGAGCTTGACGATAGGCGCGACAGCCTCATCGTCCCGATACGCCATGCGTATCCGATCATATAGATCCGTTGTCACCCGCGTGATGTGGGTCAACGCATCGTCAGGACGCCGAGAGAGGGCGTCCGCAAGCACGTTGAGCTTGCCCGGCTTGTATTCGACGCGGAAGTTGTATTCCGCGAAGAAGGACAGCCACCTCGCGATCCTTTAGGAGAGGTGAGGCGAGATAGTCGCCGTCCTCAAGGACGCGTGGTCTGTGTAAAACACAAAGGGCCTAGAGCCCAGAAGGTGAGCACGAAACTTCACAAGGGCATATTTCATTGCCAGGAGCGCCTTGTCGTGGACAGGGTAGTTCCGCTCGGCGGCTTTGAGCTGCCTGGACTGGAACGAGATGACTCGTTCGTGTCCAGCCGTGTCGGCCTGTAGCAATGCACATCCGATGGCGTAATCGGAGGCATCGCAGACGACGCTAAACGGCTTCGTCTCGTCCGGCAGGGCCAGGACAGGGGCCTCTTGGAGACTGGCCTTGATGCTGTCAAAAGCATCCTGGTGCTCTTGTTCCCAGCGCCAGTCGACGTTCTTCTGAAGGAGGCTCGACAAGGGCTTAGCGAAGCCCGCGCACCCTGCGCTGTACTTGTGAAGGTAGTTGGCCAAGCCCAACCACTTTCGAAGATCCTTCTGGGACCGGGGCGTCGGCCATGCTGCTATGGCCTTGACCTTGTCTGGGTCAGCCCGAACGCCCACGTTGCTTACGAAGCAACCGAGAGCTTTAATCTCTGGTGACGCGAAAACGCACTTGTCGATGTTGGCATAGGGCTTGTTCGCTCGCATTACGTCCAACACTCGACGGAGGTGTCCTAGGTGCACCTCCATGGCCGTCTTGCCTCCTTCGGCACGGCTATGGACGAATATGTCGTCGAAGTACGTCTGTACGAAGGTACGCAAAGGGCGGAACAATTGCGTCACCAGGCGATTGAACGTCGCCGGGGCGTTAGACAAGCCCTGCGGCATGACGAGCCACTCCCAAAGCATGCCGCTTGGAGTGCTTATCGCAGTGAGCGGGATGTCGCTCTCTCGCATCAGGATTTGGTAGTATCCGTCTACCAAATCCAGCGCACTGTACAGTACGCTCCCGGCCATGTTGTTCAACAACACATCCTTTCGTGGGATTGGTGTTTGGGCCGGCACCGTTGCGTTGTTCAGCTTGTTATAAGCGTGAACCAGACGCCACTTTCCGTTCGGCTTACGAACGCAGAAAGTTGGCGTCGAGTGCGGGGATTTCGACTCCCGCACCATGCCTGCCTTCGCTTTCGCGGCGAAGAAGGTATCAATGACCTCGCACTGTTCGCGCGGGAGAGGCCATTGCCTCGTGACACAATACTTTGTGCCGGGCACGAGATCAATCTCGTGCCGTACGCCTCGATCCGGTGGGAGTTGGGTCGGTGGGTGTTTGTTCACCACGTCCGCATACTCCGTCACCAAAGGATACACTGGATCCTTGGGGCTCTTAATAATCTCAGAGCCCAAGCGCCCTGACGCTGCTTGTTCAGATCTTCCAGGACGTTCTCGTCCAAAACAGAGGAGGCGTCCGAGTGGTCTCAGGTCTCATGAGTACCATCTCAGCAATCTCTCCAGCCTTGAGGTTGGTCAGGAAAGACTCAGCTGTCATTTCCTCGAGGTGCAGTATCTCTGCAATCTCCGGCAACGGTTCCAAGTGGACACCAGATGCCTTGACGGGTAAACCGGTCTCGCCATCGAAGATGTGATAACACTCTTCCACCGGCCTTGTCGGAGGAGCCCGGGCCCTGGACTCCGAGTCGTTTGAAGCGACGTCGATCGGAACGAAGTTCGGATCCGACTTGAGGCGGTGGCGGCGTCGTTGACGACGGCGACCGTGACGGGGAGCTTTGCTGCCCACGTCTAGGGGTGTCGTCGCTACGACATCTGAGGCACTCGTGGCCTCGTGTGGTACTATGGTACCCACACAGGAAGCGTGTTCGACGCCTGCCTCTTCAGTTAAGGTCTGGGCGACCGCGTGTGGCACTGTGTTACCCACACAGGAAGCGTGTTCAACGCCTTCCTCTTCAGTTAAGGTCTGGGCGACCGTGAGTGGAACTCTGTTACCCACTCTGAACACGCAGTTCTCAGTGTTCGTGACAGCTGCAGCTGTCTGCGGAACTAAGTTAGCCGCCTGTGGACCAAAGTTACCCACTTGGCCAGCGCCTCTGCCACCATCAAAACACCCTCGGAGTCGTCATATACGTCGACGCCTCCCAAGCACCTGCCGGATGCTTTGGTACCCTGGCAGCCCTTGCGGGCGCCCCGGGTCCTGACAGAGGTGGGAACATGACTCACCAATGCTCTGTCGGACTGCGCAGGGCGGCTGGCACCGATTGCCTTGCCTCGCCAGTCGATCCAGGGCTCGTGCTTCTCAAGCCAGGGCATGCCCAGAATCATATCATATGGATCCATATCGAGAACAGTGAACTGTTCGAGGCTGTCAAAGTCTTCAATCTTGACGGCCAGATCCACTTGGACGTTGGGGACAGTGACGACCTTCCCGTCGGCCAGTCGCACTGACACCGTCCCGTTGCCCTTGCTTTCTCTCAAAGCATCTGACAACTTGTTGCTGCTGCGAGCAACCGTCTGGCGGCGTGCGAAATTCTTCGACGCCCCAGAATCGATCAAGATTCTAAAGGAATGATCGTATCCCCGTACACATCCGTGTACTACGAGCAACTCGCCGCTGCTCTTCGCCGATTCGAGAGTGCGAAGACTCTCAGGGACTGGTACGCGCCACCCGCGCACCCATCACGAAGACTTAGTTCTTCCCCAGTAGGGCGCCCCGCCCCTACTGGCTCCCAGCGTTCCCCTGTCCCCGAGATCCTGACTTCTGCCGGCGACCCTTGAATACGGGCTTGGGGAAGGACCGTCTGCGGAGTCTTTCCGCAGGACAGTCGCGCTTGAAGTGGCCCATCTTCCCACAGCCGAAGCAGCGTATGTCACGCTGTTCGGCGGACCCGAGTTCCATGGGAACTGGTCCGTTGGGGCTTGTTCGGCCGGGAGCCGACAAGGAGCATCCAGGCCATGCTGAGGCCGGCGTACGCGCCTGGCGATGGCTGTACGCTTCGTGAAGGGCCACTTAAATCGCCTCTTCAAGAGTGCTTGACTACACCCGAAACAGCTGAGTGCGTGCGGGGCCCACTCGAAGGCCGTCCATAAACACAGTCATCTTGATGTGTTGTTGAGTGGGTTTCCCACTAGGGACGCCGTGAGCTCCCGTATCTCTTGCACATACTCGTGCAGTCCGCGCCTCCCTTGTTTACACGCGAGGAAGCGCGAACGCTGGCGGTACTCGTAGTTCGCCGGGAGGAACGCGTCTAGGAGCTGTTCGCACAGCTGAGCCCAGGATGTGAAACATCCAGGGGATGTTGCTTCCCGTGTGTACACCCAACTCTTAGCACGGCCGCTAAGGCTGGAGAGTGCAAAAGCAACACGCAGTTGCTCGGCCGAGATCAGAGCCGCGTCCATCGCGAGCTCTACTTCTCGGACCCAGATGTGAAGGTTCTCGCCTTCCTTCCCTTCATACGACTTAAACTTCAGCCGTATTAACTACGGGTAAGGCGGATTTGCTTCCACCGCCGGAGCCTGCAGGTTCTCCCGCACATGCGCGATGAGGCCCGGCTCGTACGCGTCGAATGCATTGACGCGCTCGAGCTGCTCAGCCGGTGTTGATACCACCAGGCTCTGCAGGGCCTCCATCCCGAAGATGCCTGCCATCTTCCGAACCGACTCGAACTGAGAGTCGTTAATATGGGAGAAGTCGTTCCTATCCATGGCAACGAACTTCGGAGAGGATCAGGTAGTCTACCCGCGGTTGCGTGGATTGACTACTAGTGCTACCAAGTGTGACGGGGTCACACAGCACCTTGCGCTAGAGGAAGTTATCCTCCGAGAGTATACAAACTCTCAGTGAACGGCAGTTCACAGGTCCCCTCTTTATTTAAAGAGAGCGAAGTGACCTAAATAAGGTAGATTGTAAACTGAGTATATTTATAGGTAGGTTAAGTTTGGGTTTAATACAAACTATATACCTATAGAAATGCAATGTCGTTTGACCAATGGTTGGCTTTGAACAACCTTGGTACCCTGTACCAAATATCCCTGAGTATGACGTGTCATACACCTGAAGTGTGAAGTGTCACACTTCATGTAACCAGGGTACACTTAGGGCTACGTACCCCGTTACAGTGGTGGAGTCGTTAAGGCTGCTGCTGGCCACGATGGCGGTATGAGTTCGAATCCCAGGGTCGCTTGTTTTGCTCCGGCACTAGCGAAGCGGCGCGTATGGTGCACGTTATGGTGCTGATGTGCAAACGTAGCTAATGGGGTTGTGTTTGTGCGGATTTGTGTACAGAGCGAGCATGAAGGACTCCAATGTGCGCCATTGCCCTAAAGAGAGTGGTGCAAGGCGGAATCAGCTACAGCGTGGTGGCGGGGTCGCTAAGGGTGCTGCTGGTCACGATGGCAGCATGGGTTCGAGTCGCTGTGCCGCTTGGTTTGCTCCCGCGCCAGCGAAGCGGTGCTTATGGTGCACGTTATGGTGCTGATGTGCAAATGTAGGTAATTGCATTGTGTTTGCCTGTGTTGGGAGAAGTTTCACCTTTTTTATTTTCCAGAGGGGTCGTTCAACGCAGGCGGGAGGATTCGGAGAATGTCGAAGCTGTACATGAACAAAAAGGCAGCCAAGCTTTATGCTGCGCCCCATTTGCACCGTCCGAGGCTTCTATCGTATATACATAGGTTTTCAACTATCTCGTCCTAGACGAAAATACAGCATTGATCACAGCATTGTGTCATGCAATGCAAAAAGTCAACGTGAAAGAAATACTTTTGAGCGATAGCAGTGGCGATATGAATACTAGCAGGATCATACATATATATATGTGCGATCTACAGCGAAGGCAACACGGCTCTTTCGCATAGATACATCGCCTGCGGTGCTTGTTTCCATTTGACCGGCACTGCTAGCGGGCGTTTAAAATTCCACAAAATGCAGAACACACTTTGGTAAGAACATCGATGCCTTGAACATACCTTGCGCGCAAAAATAGAGATATAGAGGGACTGTTCGATTGCGTAGTTAGCCGATTCTCCAAATAGGACGTTGTTTGCCAGTATTACTGTGCATACAGCCAACGCGCGCAATTAGGCTCCGCGTTGATGGAAGTGGTATCGGCTACAAACACAGCCACTTTTAGTAAATCCGGATAATCCGCTGGATGAGTATAAATCCTTTTTTGGGCTGCAATGACAAGCTCTGGACGAATGCCAATTCCAACACAAGCGTTTGCACGAGACGCAATAGCCACTTGGTCTAACACATTTCCGATTTCACACCAGATATCTCATAATGAACTAGCACCGGACACATTTAGCACTTCCAACAGCAAAGTTACTCAACTTGTCGATATCTCACCTGCGTTCAGATGACTCTTGCCTGCTACTTGACAAACGGCTTTGCAGGTTACACATTGCAGGACACGATCTGCAATTGGGTGCATATCGTGGATGGGTTGCGCGTTGGAATAGATCGCAATACTAGTTATAGTGTTTTTTTTGTTTGTCCCCGTCAGGAATCCACTAGCACGTTGCTGGCGAATACAAAATGGCGTAAATCGATTGAACAGTTTCCCGTGTATCTTCATTAAGGTTTTAGACGCTCTCGCACGGCATTTCTCGGTTTTGTCCTCAGCACCGCACTCACCGTGCCTTTCGCTGCTGTTGAATATAGGGCCTAACCAACCGCACTAAAGCCGCATCTTCTTCATCGCTGAAGTCTGCCATGACGACGACAAACGTTTTAGGTTATAACTGCGTCTTGTTAGAGTTCATAGATGCCCTTTGGGGTAAAAATATGCATTTTTATACTGAAATGGCTGGCGGAGCAAACATAAATAGCTTTGTCTTTCCGTAAAAACTATCACAAACGTCTCCTGTTATTGAAATAATCGAATACATGGACGAAAATTGGTTGAAACTATGATGAGTAGCGGAGTGGTTATTGGCTAAAAATCATATTCGAACCGGTTTACGATTTTTTTTTCAAAAGATGGTGATACGCCTGCGGATCATCCAGGTTTAATTCAATATTTTTCCTTTTTGCAATAAACAGGCAAATTGCTTGGTTTGGGCAGCAATAGGTAAAGGAAACTACACTTGACAACTTCGTCATAACTAATTGAAAAAATATCTCCACCATTGACATTCTTCAGCCGATTAATTTTGTCATTTTTATTCATAATGTTAAAAGTAATTAATTTTACGTTTCTGCTGATTGATCATTCGGGCTGGAGTTTTTCGCTAAGGCATCGGGTTTAGGAAATAGCCGCATGCTCTCCTTGCGCTCAAAATTGTAGCGCTCTCAGCCCGCTGCTGGATGCTAATTTAAATCTGATACGTTAGGACCGGTCGCCTGTTGTCAACTCAACTACTGCTCACATTTTGCCCTCGCTTGTCAGCTTTCATCTCTCTGTAGAATCTGCAACATTCCCAGCAGTAATAAACTATGACTTGTAGAAGGCATCATTAATGTCTTTTTTGCAATGTGTAACGTTATGTGACAGACACACGAACAGTAACTGCAACGTGTTGCATTGTTACATGTCGAACTTGATCATGTAAAAAGTAATATCGCTTCAATCCCCAATCCAAATGCAAAAAAGATTTTGCCGGTATCCTGGCATTCATGTTCACATTTGCTGAGATTTGCCACAAAAATTACTTAAAACTCCATATTGCTTCAACTGAATGTGTCTCTATAGTGCCTCCTTATCGTTTGATGTATACTAGTCTGACGAGAAAGTTGAACGCATATACGAAGCACGAGTGTGTGTTCTTTTACGGTATCCAATGAATAAACGCAAACCATCGGACCTTCAAATTTTCGTCCAAATCACTTTAAACGTGCATCGATTTATACATGATAGATGGTTCTTAGTTCTCATCCCCCATAGCATTCGCTACATCTAGCCTCTAACTAATTTTTGGAAGAGCATGAAATACAGTAGTGCATACAGGGAAAGATCAGTTTCCTAGATTGAAACCCGAGCTCCGGAGTTGTAAGCTCGGTTTACGGCTCGAGCTAGTCGCTCTGCTTCGTAGCCTTGTAGGCGTACATCTTCAAATGGCACCGACCCCTTGTACGCACCATCAGCAATGCGTAGGGCAACAACTACTTCAATGAAGGCGCTAGTCTCGTCTGTAGTGCTGTTCAAGCTGTTATCATCTATCACTCTCCACTGCAATGAATGGCCAGACTGTCGTAGAAACAGGCGCACCAACCTTTTTACATCGTAGAAACCATCCTGGGTAGCTTTAACAGTTAAGGTCGCCTGCTGAATCCGTGGCCGGCAAGGAGTCCGTCGGACAGGCACTAGGGCATGGCAAAGTTTGAGTCCAGAAGCCCAAGTACAGACAGGGTTGCTAAACATGGGAACACACCAACCCCGATCGCATGATGATTTGCAGATTCAGTGCAGTAGGTTTCGCGCGCTCTTGATATTCTCAGACCATGTCGGGACTAGTACGATGCGCTGCGGGGGTGTTTGTGACTTTACCAACACACTAAGTAGATATAACAGTTCAAATCCAACTTCTTTGGATTTTATTTAACGTGGTAAATGGTGCAGAAACTTCTCGGCACGCTTGTCGTCCACATTAGAATCTAGCATACACGGGGCCCCGACTAGTGCCTTGACAAGTTATACACAACGGATATCAATCGTCTATGTTGCCCGCGCCCCTTGCTGGCAGGCGAGTAGTTTTTCTCGGTGGCCACTAGCCTCATCGCTTTGGCAATCATCTCAGGCGGGACGGGTCCCTCGCAGAAGTGAGTGGTTTTATTCGGGTACCGAGTTTCTCCATCAGACAGCAGAATCCACGGTAGGATGCCGTTTAGCACTCCACTGGTTGACGCCCCGCCCGAGCACTGGGAACACAAGCCTTTTAAATGACGCTGTGATGTGATTCAATGTCCTGTTGTCTAGGTGTGATGCCGGAGAGCCCGGCTCCGTTGATATACCAGCGTTTCCATCTAGGAACCAAGTACACCTATTTGAACCACTCGGACAAAGCGTTCTCGTTGTAGACAATCCAAATATCTGTAAGAATTGTAGCCATCTTGGCGAGTTGAATGTGTGTTCACGCCCACATTCAACTCGCCAAGATGGCTACAATTCGACCACAATAGATCGAGTTTGGGTCGAATCATGCCCTCGTGGAGCGCTGCATTCTCCAGCACTGCGTTTTTCTTACGAATGTTCCGAATCATGTGGGGCCAACACGTGATCAGAGTTACATCTGGTCATACAACCACAAAGGCTGAAAACAAACCGGTTGGTTCATTCAAGACGTATAGGGACCAGGTGGAAATGCTACGTCTCGTGCCTACTGCGAGACAACTTGAGAACCGTAAGGCTTTCCTAGACCGGCAAAATGCAAACGGCCGGGAAGTAACGAATCATGCTTCGTTTACAGCTTGGACTTGCGCCTGATTCTGTCTTCGCGGCAACAATTCGACTCCGTAGACAATTGGGATCACAGGGGAATGAGTACTATGATCGTTCTCGACACATTTATATTCGAAAGCCAAGAGGAAGGGGAGGCCTCATCGTTTGGTGCCATTGTTATATCTCGCCGCATGTTCAAGAACATACCGCCTTCAGTGAAATACCAAGGTGACAGGCTGGTTTGCACAACTGACGGGACTTATAAGTTGCATTTTGTTGGGTAGACTGCGAGTCGTGGACTATGAAGCCCCGAAGACGAATCGAGGTCAGGCTCGTCTTCGTATTCGTTGGAGAGGATTTTCTCCCCATCGAGATATATGGGAGCCACGGGACGTCCTGATGAAGGACGTTCCGGAAATGGTGAGGGCGCACGAGGCCCAGGACCGAGTGCAGGCATTATGCTTGCACTAAACCTTCGAGAGCCACCAGCACGGGGTGCATCACGATGCTCAACTTGAGCACGAAGGTCTCGCAGAGGAGGGGGTACACGTACGGAAGGGTACTCGAGAACATCGCGCTCAGAAAGGCGCCGTTTCTGGTAGAACTGCACAGGGAATCTCCGCCTTCATAGCACCATTATGGAAGCGATCAATGAGATGATGCCTCGAGAAGGTCTCGAAGTGCCGGTGAGCCGCAACAATGCGCTCGCGGTAGCCTTTTTTCGCATTGTTGCTGAAGCTCACAACAAATGCGCTCCAAGATTGACAAAGTGCCTTCCATGCGGGTTCTTTGCTTTTACGCGACGTCTTCTACGACGCATTCTATTGGAGCACATGGAAGCGTCTGGTGTAGTAGTCGCGCCTTTGATTCGTTAGCAGATCAAATTGCATGTCGACGGTCTCAGCGTCATCATTGATGGCGCTGCACACGCACAGTCCTATCGGGTTCGACGGCGAAGTTGTGCCGATCCTGTAAGCGATTTCGGATGCAGTTGGCGTCGAGGGAGCGCGTACCTCAGGTGCAGAAGGCGGCACCGACACAGGTAGCTGCGCCACTTCTTCATTACGCGGACGTTTCGATCCAGGAGCGTCCGGAGCATCGTCACGGCCTCGCCGCGACCCAACAGCTGAAGACGAGGTATCCTCGTCTTCCGTGGGGACGTCTTCAATGTCAGACCCATAGTCAATTGGTATGTCTCCATCAGTAGACACGCCTGGCGAGCCCTTCAGGACGACTAACGGTCTGTCAGTCGTAGCTTGTGCGCACTTCTGCTTATGCAGAGTGTGGTATTGAGCGACGGAAAGGTTTCCTTCTGTCGCGGGCGTGTTTGCTTGCGCGGACACTGAAGTGGCGGTGCCTGCAGGTGCAGGCACTGACGTAACAGAGTCTGCCGGAGCAGACTCTTGTGCGGACATTTTACTCGGCGAGCTCTTTGCGAAATGAACTCGGGTTTCTCAAACGTTTTGACGGCCTCGTCAATACTTTGAATGATGTGTTAAGTCTAGAGAGTCTTAGCTTAACGATGGGGGGGGGCTAACCGGGTTACACGCAAGTGGCTACACATGGCCACTTGGTTACGAAAGATGTTTTTCCTCGTTGGTGTGACCTACACCAATGACTATATTTGGCAAACGTTGGTATGCATGCATTCAAGACATTCTTTGGTTGAAAGTAAATATCTTCAACCAATTAGAATAGTAGGATTCTGTCAACCATTCGTTCATAAATACCTTTCATTTAGAATATCAGATAAGGAGGAAAACCCAAACAAACAAATAAACAGCTCACATTTTTCCGGAAATCGCCTATTTAAGTAAATCTACCCTTTCGGACAAAAGTAGAGTTTATATAAGTGAAACGCAACTTACGCTTCCTCATAGACGTGTGCTAGCGTGTAAGCTGAAGTAGTAGGTTTAAAGTAGGTCCATTACACCCATGATCCGTGGCGTAATCATTGTAGGTTCGTCAGATTATGGGTACGATACCCCGGATCCCAGCCGACTGGTGTACGCTGTCATTCAACTTTATTCGAAAATTTCGTGGTCGATTAATTCGTCGCGGCCAAACCAGCAAAAGAATCGACAGAAGCGGCAAATGACTTAAGCTCACTAAGCTCCTTTATAAGTACGAAATAAGATTTCATTTAAGTTTGAATTCCTCCTTATATGCGAAAGGGGTAATTGCAAAGGAAGTGAGTATTTTGCCAGACTGGGAGCATCCCACTCGTAGCAAATCTTGTGTTATCTTCGGATTTGCTAGGATTTGCTGATATCTTCCATATCCGAACTCGGTACAGCGTATACTCTGCGTATACCCCTCCCACACAAAAAATCCTCCCCCTCCAGCAAACGCGTGGCTCCAAACGCACGAAAATGGCACCACGGCCACGCAGCGCACAGAAGCGCCCCCTGGCACTGGAGGGTATCGACAGCGACAGCGCCAGCAGCGACTCCGACGGCTCCGTGAGTGACTGGCAGCCAGTGTCGAGCCCGACTTCTGCTGAGGCGGAGGCGGTAACCAGTAGCGCAAGTGAAGAATCGGGTCAGATTTCTATCCTCGCCTCGCCACCACAAGAGACACAATTTCAGTCGTGGAAGGACTTCGAGGCCTATCTAGCGCTGTACCAAGCGCAGTCACTCCAGGTACATTATTAAGTTATCTGTTGCGTTTGTCTATACCGTCTCATCACGTTTTGTTTGTCTGCTAGATATTTCGAGTGAGAACAAACACTTCAGTGGCTGTACGGAATGCTAGGATAGATGCTCAGGGCTCCGCGGCGACTAAAATCCCGGCCGAGTGGGATCAGTACGCGAAGACGTACGTGTGTACACACCACGGCACATACCGATCGCAAGCCACAAGCAAGCGGCCCATCAGGAGACACGGGCCCAAGGATGCTCAGCACAGGTATGCGATTACTATAGTTTTGGTTTGTAGCGAAATAAACCCAATCTGGCATAATCGGGCTCAGTTGGGATGAATCGTGCATCACCGGTGTAAGCTCAGCCACTAACCGTGTCTGTTTGCATTAACTTTGCTACTATTATTTCAGCTGAATGTATGCGTTCAAGAGATTAACAAAGCTGAACACACGTTTGTGCTCAAAGTGACGAAGTGCCGGCTCGAGCACAATCACTCACTGAACGAGTATGCATTCAAGAGTCATCCTTCCAACCGGATTACTCTCGATGACAGTGCCTTACGGACGGTGAATGAGCTTCGAAAGGCTGGAGCAAAGAAGACCAGTATTCTGAAGTTTATCAGAGACAATTCAGATAGTAATCCAAAGCCACAGGATGTTCACAGCCTCGTGAGCAAGCTGAAAGCTCGTGAAAACAGAAACGGCCCAAGTTCGAGCGCAAAACGATTGAAGAAGTGGATGGCCGAGTTTGGAGATAATGTCGGGAATGTGGGTCGTATATTCGTAGACGATGTCGGGGAAAAGGTATGTGTATTTAGTGAATCAAATACATTATATTCATAACATCTAACATGTTCTTTGTATTAGAAAATTGCAACATGTATTACATTACAGACTAAACACATGCGATCGGTCTACAAACAATTTCCGGAAGTTCTTCTCATTGACGCGACGCACGGAACAAACCGTTCAAAGTATAAAGTTTTCTCTTTTATGGCTCACGATACCTTTGGAAAAGGCCAATTTGTGCAGCACGCGTTACTACAGAACGAGCGATGGCCGACATTACTGACGGCGCTTGAAGAATTTAAGAGTAACAATCCGGCTTGGACAAAACTACGCTGCGTGTTGATCGACAAGGACTTCACGGAACTATCGGTACTGAAGACTGCTTTCCCTGACGTCACTACCCTGCTCTGCCAATTTCACGTCTTAAAGTATTTGCGGGAGGAAATCGCGTCAGCAGACTACGGTTGTAACACGTGGGAAAAGGATCAGCTACGAGGTCTGATGAACCTGCTTGTATATGCGAAGACCGAGAAAGAGTATATGAAGCACTTTCGGTACATGTTGCACGTGTGCGGAATGGGGCGCCCCCGATCTGGGCAATTGACTTCAGATCCAGTTGGGCAGAATCTGGCACCAGTTGGGCAGAATCTGGCACCAGCTGGGCAGAATATTGTGGCGGTCGGGCAGAATGTGGCGACAGAAGCGCGGAATCATACCACATCCGAGTCTGAACGCTGTGAAACTACGAACACAATAGTGGAACCGTTTGAATCCGTCCGACACCCTTTTGTCGCCTATTTCATTAAGAATTGGGACAAATGTCGCGAGCTGTGGTGTGCACACAAGCGCCAAAACACCGTGACGCTTGGTAATAACACCAACAACAGGTTGGAGGCCTCGTGGAAGCAGTTGAAGGAGTGGGTAAACTCTTTTATGGCAGTGGACGAATGCATAGCGTCGATTATGTATTACCAGAGTCTTCAAGAGCGACGATTTATGGATGAGGTGTACAAGAAGGTTAATGTCCAGCATGTTGGTTACGATCGCAAAATGACGTTGGTTGCAAACCTCGTCAGTGAACATGCATGCGAGTTAATACACGATCAGTATTGCTACGCACTTGATCGTGCATCTTACGCCTTTTCCGAGAGAGCGCCAGGTGTGTACTTTGTGAAGAGTACATCCCCCGATGAAGACGCCCTCGATGAGGTAGACGCAGAGTACACTATTACGACTCACGACTGGACTTGCTCGTGTCTCTTTATGAGTACACGTTTATTGCCGTGTCGACACGTCTTCTTTCTTAGAAGAGCACTAAACAAGGAGACTGTTATCCCGACTCAACTGGTGCATCAGCGATGGGTCCTGTCGTCTGTACGGTCGTCGATAGAGTTCGAAAACGCCAGTGATGCTTCTACTACTGTGGAATCTTTTGCCGTTCGAAGGGTATTGGTGACCGATGAGCGGCCATGGGATTCGAACCGGAAGTACCGAGAGGCCTTGCCTATTGCTAGTGAAATTTGCGATTCGATGGCTGGTTTAGGCATGGTCCAATATCGTGAAGCAATGACTTATTTAAAGGCCGTCGCCCACCGTTTCAAGGTTGGAGATTTTTCTTCATCGATTAAGATGCCGACAATCAGTGAAGGTACGCGCGACGATGTCTTCGACTCAGATACCGTGGGCGAGGTTGAAGTGGAAGACCCTGAATTATCACAGCCTTCTACGCAGATTACACCTCAGTCTGGCGAGTCTGGCACCCAGTCTGGCGAGTCTGGCACCCAGTCTGGCGAGTCTGGCACCCAGTCTGGAGAGTCTGGCATCCAGTCTGGAGAGTCTGGTTCGGTGTCGGCCGAGCTTATTTGTCAGACTGGTGTGGAGACTTCAGCTTCTCATGCGACTCTGCAACCGGTCGGAAATGATACATTTGATGTGGCGAGCCCTCCAAGGTCCCGAGGTCGCCCAAAGCAAAGTGCAAAATCCAAGAAAGCAGCTCGCCGCAAAAATGTTTTGATGGTGCAAGATGATTCAAATTTGTACTCGGATAATCTGAGTTTAGCAACCATACAAGACGCCGTACGCATTGAGTCAGCATACGAGACATCTGCCGCAATTGTGTCCAGATTTAAGCTGTTCGATTTCACAAAAAATCCCCGAGCTCCAGTTGCCCACAAGGTAGCAAGACTTCCCGCCTCAAAAAAGATCGTCTCTGCTGAGTCCATCCCCCGAATTTTCCGAAAGGATATCCTTGATAGATGCAGTGCCAAAGTGCTAGCTCTTCAGAAGGCACACAAGGAATCAAGTGATCAAAATCTAGGTGAGAAGGACATTGTCGTGGAAATTGTTGGAGTAGGTACCTACTCCACCGAGACGCTGGGTGTCATGAAGAAGTGGCACAAAGCGATGAAAACCATCCAATATGTGGAAAAAGCTATCGTTTGGATTGATACCATCGATTTCGAACTCCAAATGCCCCGATGGTTTTGTGTTGATCTTGATCCTGATACACAATCCAAGATCAAATCTATTCCTTTACTATCGGTGCAGGTACGCAGTTGCATACAGTCAGGCCCCGCAATGGAAATACTAATATCTACTGCTGTGTAATTGCACATAGGCTGAAGCACTCGAACTCGTCGGCAAGTCTGCGTTAGGCGACAGCACGGTCAATAAGCTGATGTTAAAGTTGTTCGCAGCGAGAGAAGACACGATTGCTGTAGACACGTCAATCGCCGGTAACGTCATGAATGGTTTCTTAGCGGTGGAGACTATGAAGGACGTGTTTGCTGGCATGACAAACCAAAAGATTTTGATTCCTGTCATCTGCAACAAGAATCACTGGTGTGCGGTTATGATGGATCTGTCGCTTAAAAAAGTTTTTATCTATGATCCAATGAGCTCAAGCTACGGCGTAAAAGTTCGACCTCTCGCTGAGAAGATGGTAGCATTGCTGCCAGATTTCGCTACAAGAAAATACCGAATTCGACCATACACGAGCGAGCTTGGAGTGCAGGTTGATAGCTACAATTGTGGCATGTATATGCTGTTAGCTTTTGAGATATTTGCCGGTGCTGAAAACCTATATCTGCTAAGTCGGAAGGAGCTACAGTATTTGCGCTATCGGTACCTGTGCATGTGCATTTAATGCAACTAGTTTTTCAATGATTTGGTCTTTTGTTAGTGTGTTTGATGCGTTGACTACCTCCAGGTTATTCCCCCTGCACTTTGTCTTGAGAGTTAGATGCTGACCGTCTTGCGGGGTTCAGTTTCAAAGCCAACACACTGCCATCCGGTTATACGTATACTCCGAAGACACGTCAACTGATGACACGTCCGGCTCTTCCTGAGTCTGGCATATTCGGGCATGCTAATCGGTTGTATTCTGGTGTAATTGTACTGTCTCTTGTTACCCAGTCTGGCTAAATAACGAGTGCCAATTGCAAAACGACTTGAAATTGGATAGTTCAGCCCACGCAGTGCACGATTGGCAGAGTTGGCTGGAATACACAATAAAACCACTGGAGCTAAGTACTGGAGCATCTCAAAATACCCACACGGAAATCTCCTATTGGCTAATCCGGATTTTTGCTTAGATTTTCCTTATTGCAACTCCAGAAACTGCAGCTCTCTAATATTTAAGAGCCCGTTTAATGAACCTTTTCAATGACATTTGTCCAACAAGGCTGCAGATCGTGTTTCAGATACCCCTCTCTTGCCACCCATAAAGTTAAGACGTTGTACTGGACCCGTTTGTCGCGCTGTCAGATATTTTCAACTTTTACAAAAAATGAATAGCACCGCACAGGTGGCTGTCCGTAGCTGCAAACGACGGAATCTCCCGCTCCATTGCTTACCGAATTGCTGATAGTGGCCGTATAGAGCAATTCCCTCGTGGTGGTGCTTGACCTTGGGTAGCGTCTTTTCGCCCGCCAGTTGCTTGAAGGCAGCTTGATTGTCAACCCGCAGAACGAATGGCGCGCGCGAATGCCGCCCCAGCTCATCGAGCAGCTCTCTAATGCCAATCAAGTTTTGTCCGCCACGGACGCCGCACTGAATTCCGCGTCCATGGTGGATAACGACGCATCACCTTGCTTACGATATATCCCGCCCACAGCCATGTCATCTGTCCTGACGAATCCACCAGTCACCATCTCGCGGATCATTGTGCTCGCGGCAAAAACCGCGTCACTATTTCCGATCGTCTCCTGCTCCTTACAAGCTACTCCTGACCCTTGATTCTTCTGGCGCATATCTTTGGTTCCGGCGAGATATTTAACAACTCGCTTTGCAAGCTTCCAATCATCCGCTGTGCGCTCTCCGCGTCGCCTTGTGCACCTCGAGCGCAATGTCCGGTCTGGTACATCTTGCAATTCATAGAAGGCTGCTAACAAGATATTGGAATCTGAAGCCGGTGATGATTCCCGCTGGTGCCGTCACCGGTAGCAGCTCGGCCTCCTTTCTCGGAACATCGTTTCACTCGTCTACAAGATGCGTCCTCCCACCGTGTATACTCTACTTTTCGAGCTCCTCCAACAGACTCTTAGTCGTCACTTCTTGATCCAGATCGTATTGCCGATCTCCAAGTAGTTTTTCGCGCATAGGAATTTGTGGGCTCCGCCGGGGTCCTTGAGAGCTCAGTTCACTAAAGAAATCATTCACGTCGTTCCGCCCGGTCCAAGTGGTCAGCGAATTGTCAACGTACACTCCAATAGCGACTAGAACGCCTTTCCATCATCTAACGTATACACACAGATCAACTTGGCCTGCACGAATCCGATCTCAATAAGCTTGCGGTGCAGGAGCTTGCTCTATAGCCGGCCCGCTTGCTTTAGTTCATTAACGCCTTTTGTAACTCTATTACAAGTTCGTCCTCGGACGTAACTCCCAGACGCACTAAAATGCTCGCGGAGGTCTTCCTCCAACTCGGGAAGCTAACAAAGATGTCCATCTCATCCTCTTTGGCAGTATTGGTGTACGCGACATGTGAGCGCATTGGCGGGACCCCGGGTTTCCGCAAATGATACCGACAAATTCCATAATTATTTATTTTATTTTTGGAGCTGCAGATTGAAACCCACGCATGGAGGTGGCGAGCTCTCATTTCCAGCTGCACGTCTCCAACAGTAGTAAGAACCAGTATGCAGAGACGTGGAGGGGGGACACAATCGACAATCCCGACCCGTAAACGACAGAAAGGTCCTCCTGCAACACAACTTATCTGAGCGTGAAATAAAGTCAATATTCCTGTTGGCGGCAGCCGAATTGCACGACTTCGAAAGACAATCAAATCTGGAGTTGAAGTTCTGCACACTCGACGACCACCTAAGAAACCTTCGCATGCATTTGATCCGGAGGTTTTGGATACATTGAAAGCTCACTGTTTGACATGGATTCTAGAGGACGGTTTTCCTTGCCCTCATCGTCGCCCACGTCAGTATTTTACTGAGCCTAAGGTGACCTGGAAGCTGCTACACGAACGCTATTGTGATGAAGTAACGCGAGCTGACCCAGATGCACGTACCATGAGCTATGAGAGGTTTACTCAGTACGTTCATTTCTTTTATCCTGGTGTACGCTTGACGCGCACTAAGGAGGACGTGAGTGATTGCTGTGTTCGTCTGGACATCATCTTGCAACAGACAGACATAACAGAGGATGAGAAAAAACAACGCCATTTTGGAGAAACGTACCCATCTTGATGACGCTATTGCACAGAGGCGTTTTGTTTCGACGTTTGTAAAGAGATTTGCTGTACTGCGTGCCCCGGACCAAAATTTGCCTACGACGACCATTCCTGACACTGTCGACGCGGGCGACAGCGATTTAAGTGATGGCCGCGTATCTGGGGATGAGCTACCGCAATTAGACCAGCATCCGCGTGTACAGATACAAGCCGAAGACTATGGAAGTGGAATATCTATGCCTCACTATGGTAACTCTCGTCCTTCAGCGGACTACTTCAACAGTAACTTAAATATCCAGAATTTTGTCGTCGCTGACATTACCAGCAACCGCAATCATGTTTATTTTTATGATGAGCGTGCCCAAGGCAAGAATGCAGATGCCCTCTGTAGTTTAAGAATACTTCACCATTTATCAACGCTGCAAGCTAATGCAATAAATGGCGTGCCCCCGTCTGAAATTTGCCTCAGCATACTTGACAACTGCGTTGGCCAAAATAAGTCGAAGGTTGTTATGATGTTTTTTGCTATGCTGTCTGTAAAATTTCCATACCAGAAAGTGGTATTGTGTTTTTTACTTCGTGGACATTCACACAACATTGCAGACAGAGTGATTTCCTGGTGCCGCCGGGCTGTGCGCAAACCCAATTTGTACACACCGTCTGATCTTGTCAGTGAAGTCAACAAGGCTAAGAGTGTAGAAGGTGTTTTTCTAGACTACACCGACCCTATGCGCCCGTTTTACACAGGATGGGGCATTTTGCTGGCGAAATATCTTACTGAGCCTCCTGCAGGTTACACATCAAAGTACGTGTTTGAAATTGACGAAGGAATATGGGGGGAGCTTACTCGCGAGTACAAAAAGGATGATCTCCGAGTACACACACAAAAAGGATGACTTGCGAGTACAGTTTGGGAAAAAGGTGGATTGGCAAGTATGGCATCATAAAAGGTGGATCACCGAGTACATTCGCAAGAACCGACAAGTTTGGTCAGTGTCACCGGAGACTATGGGATGACTCGCATACCTAGTGCGTGACTGTAGGCGACAGCAGCTGCGAGCTGTTCACGTCCATAAGCTCCACATTTCCGGTTGAGAACTTGACCTTCCACTGATAGCGACCGCCATTTTCGAGCCAACGGTCAACATGTCCAGGCACATGCTCACGTAGCACTTGCCCCCTGTTCTTCACACTAAACTCCTTGGTCACGTGCCAGTGTGTTGGCGCGGCGGGGCTTTCCATGAAAAGCTGCTCCAGGTGCGAGACACCGAAGAACCGCGCGTCGCTTTTGTTGAACCGCGTGCGGGCGAGCGCGCCGCGGGATTTGAACTGACCTCCCGGGCGTCGTCGAACTGGCAGCACACTCAACAACGCGTCGATGCTGATCTTCTCGAGGAGCGCCATCGTCGCGACAATGTGCTCGCACATCCATCCTGACTGGCGTGACTCAGAGCAATCGCACACATAGCACTGACGCACCATTCGGATCTAGAGTAAGAACAGTCAGAACCGTCGCTGCCATGATGAGATCAAGTACGTACATCGTCTGCACTCCATTTTGGAGACACCTCGAACGGGTCATGCTCGCTGTTGAGTACCTGAACGCGGTAGAGTGACTGGTAGAGCAGTTGGGCCTCCGAAGCGCGTCCTCGTGGGATTGATGCACCGACAGTCGGGTAAAGCTGGGCTCGTCGGCTGGAGGCGGAAAAACCCGCGCCATCGTCGATGACTGCGAACGCCTCCGACATGGCGACTTTGAGAGTACAACTGAACACCAAGGCAGCAACAGGAAACCCACTACTCGCCCCAACAAGCCTCTACCAACCACCGGCAGCCTCTACCAGCCACCGGTAGCCACAGCCAACCATCGCTAGCCACAGCCAGCCACCAGCAGTCACAGGCAGCTATGGTTGCGACAGGCATCAACTGGGGTGCACCACATATCCGTAAATAGCGTTTCCTAGTGAGCCATAAATAGTGTTCTCCGTGAAATCGGGAGCTCGCAACTCATCCTTTTCGAGCCATGGACTCGCCAATCCATTTTTTTTTCATTTGTACTCGCAAACCATCCTTGTTGAGCATGTACTCGAAGATCATCCTTTTTGTACTCCGATATAATCCGCACCCAAGGAATATGTACTGCACGCAAGACAGTCAACACACCTGATGAAGATTCTGCTACCTTCTCAATGGTTAAGCAGAGCAACCTTACCTCTATTCGAAAAGCGTTTTGGGCTGAGCTATTCGGCCCGGGTATTACAACTATCTGGGAAGCATCCACTAAACGCGTACAGCTTCCACGTCACGAGACAAAGGTGCTGTCTGATAAAAAGATCAAATCCCTCTCCGCTAAGTATTTCTCAATACCCAAGCAACACCGCCACTACTATCCCCAGGTGCCGGAGTCCATAATAAACGCCGCAGTGCACCAAGAGGACGAAGCACCCCCCACGTCCGCTCCTACATCGGCCAAGCGAGCATCTGGCCGTCCAAAGAAAAAGAAACCCCTGATGAAGGCGAACCAACCGTCGATCCTCCACTTCTTTTCAACCAAACCAAAGCCGACAGCAGGTTAAAAATTGGTACATTTATGATCAGTATTAAAACATCCATGTTGGATACCGGTTGTTTTGGGAGTACCGGGGTCCCACCGGGACCCCGGCTCCCGCCAATGCGTTTACTTGGCAAGGACACGTCACTTTCTAGCCAGGACGAGGATGACCTTCCCAGTGGTCATTACGATGACAGCCGCGAAAGTAATCCAGTTGTTGGTCCAGGCTCCTGCTCGTTGCCGCGAGAAACTATGCGCGCCTTCGGCGGTTCTACGAGCCCTTCCGCTTCTTTCTTAGTTTTGAACAACCCAATTCGTATGTAGGACGTGCACACCTCGAGGGGAACGCTTCCCAGATACCTTGTACTTCAAGGGCCTCTATTTCTATCTCTATCGCACTGAACTGTGACGGCTACGCATGGGCTGTCCGTAGTTCATTCGGTCCCACTAACCACACCGCTCTCGTTTGTATCGATGACGCCTGGCACAACTTCAGTCTCCATCCCCTTACAGAAGCTTGAGATCCATACTTTATACCACATATTCCAGTCCCCAATATGGTATCCTCGATCCGTTGGATATGGACACGGGACAGTGGATCTGGAGCATCTAGTGGTGGATCTTGTCTTCTCATCAGTCATACAAGCCGGAGTCACCTTCAAGTGGTGTCTACAGCCCTATCTTCTTCTGGGTCCTTACTCGATCCACTCGTCCATGGTGGATCCAATCACCGCTCATAGGCGTACTCGGACGAAGGTGAATCTGCCCCCCCCCCCCAAACACACACACACTTGGAGGATCTCAGTCACACTGCTACCAGTCTTGTTCGTCAGCCAGTCTCCATACTCATAACGACCGCGATCCCCAAGATCCATCGCCTGTAGCTTCTTATACAAATACCCATAGGGTCCGAATCTAGGTACTCCACCCCTGAAACGTTAACCTGCGGTAATCATTTCACACCATGTGCGCCATTCACAGCTTCATCGTGGCAGGTTCGACTTCGACCCACTTTATATAACTCAAATCCACGCACGGATCTCATATCCACCAGGCACCATCACTAACCTGGGTGTGTGACTGTTCATCATATCCCATCTCTTTTTATTGAGAAAGCACTTCACCACAAGTACGTTTCTTCTTTCTTAATCGTCTCCAATCAACGTCACAACGTGATACAAAAACCCATTGTAACCCGGATACTTTATGTAAGTACCATCGATTTCATTTACAGGTAGCATTTTGTCTTTGCGAGAAATGACAGCGCCTTTTCAGTCAAACCACAAAAGAATCGACTCTTGTTGTCAAATTGAAAGCTCACTCGCGGGTCAAATTTTATTAGCTCGAATATTTTCAAGAATTCAACCAATGTCGTACCCAACGTGGTTTTCGGCGTCTAAAGCTCGAGCAGCCAATTCAGCTAAAATTGCTCAATTTACACTTGCCCGTTGGCCACTCAAGTCGAGGCTATTAATATCCTTTACAGGATCCACCACGACCAGGAACCATTGCAGCGAGGGAACAACTTAGGCATCGGATTTGATCTGCTGAAAGCTATGATACAGCATCACATACACCACGGTGAAGCAAGTCATGTCTCTAAGAAAACATGGGCCTGGAGGTATCGAGCTTAGTTTTGCCTTTCTCTGATTCGCACTCCGCGCAAGCCTAACGTCACAAACCACGAGCACTGATGCCCTGTACATTCTACGCCTTGCTGGATCCGGTGTATGTGTCCAAGCGGATAGATTTCCGATCATTAAACTCAACGGCTTCTAGAAAATGACTTGTGCTGCAAGCAGAAAGGAAAAGAAATCGAGCAAACGGATTTGATCGCGGTCATGGTTTTCCTGTAGCTCGTGATAGGGGACATCTTGGTGTTCGTGGAAGACGTTTAAGCGAAAATAGACACGACGAAGAGCAAGGTGCTATATCAAGTTATAGAAGACCTAAAATTAAATCGTACTTCAATCGGTTTAAAAAATATTGAGGTGTCTGCTGAAAAATTAAAAATTTGCTTAGTTTAGATGTTGGCTGTGATTACTGTTAATGTCCCACGTGTGAGCTTGATTTTGTCATATACACCTAGCCGCAGTAGATACATGCTGTATTTGAATTTTAAAATGGACGAGAACAGAAAGTTTCATTCGTGACTTTTGTCTCCAGTATTACCAACGATCATGCTGTGACAAGTATGCGTAACGTTTGTTTTCCGGTTGGTTGGCAGACACAGTGCTTGCTGCGTGTGCGCGCTTAGGTTCAGCGCCGGCTCACCTAAATCCACACTGCTGTTGGTGACCTGAAGTAGCCGGACCGCTGGTCCTATTTATTAATCACAATAAAGCGCTACATTTAGCACTCTACTTCGTCACTCGTTCGTCTCAATGTGCTCTAATCCTCCTCGTCCAGAGACCTCTCGCTTACTCCACCTCCTGTGAATACTTTTCACTCGAGACCGCCACCTTCCGTCCGGTTCACACTCGACCGTATCCATATGTTCCTTGCAAGCCAAGCCTTCATTTGGCAATGGTCAGGGATTCCTCGTCCCGATCCGTTACCACCTGACACCGCGCGCCCCTTCTGGTGTAGCTCCGTCCGTCCAGCTGTAGCCAATTCACTACGGCCTCATTCGTTGCCATTGGCAACGAAGCAGCGCCTTGCAATTTGCCGGGCGCTGTCCAATGCCACACGGCCTGCTCTCACGAGTTTCAGCACTCTTCACCTTCTCTGCACAGAGCTGGATCCGGGCGCTCGCTCTCTCTTCGACCACTTCTTCATGAGGACGCAAATTTCGAAGTGAGCGACCGGCAGCTCACTCCCCGGCCGCCAGCCGCCACCGACCTTCACTCTAGGTACCACCTGCAACCATAATGCACTACTGGCACATTGTGTGCCGCTCATCAAAGCCTAGTGGAGAAGCTTTGTTCCACTCACTTGGCACAGTTCGACGACCTAACCGCTGTCGTGCCGGATCGCGCGGCAGCTCGCCACCCACCGCAATTCTTGGCCCCTTTGTGGCGATCTTCGCCTACTTCAACCGGTGTGTCGTCATTGTGGTGTAGTAGAACACACAAATATCGTCAGATGTGGATTTCTTACACAAACCACAACGAATCGCCGAGTTAGGTCGGCGGTTTGTATGGCCTGCGCAGAGGGTGGTCCCCTCGCGGTCCGGCCCTTCCGGGACAGACGAGTGGCTCGCTTCCACCCGGTTCCGACTAACCAAGTCAGATCACTTCCGAGGCTCCGCCGAGTTTGGTTCGGCTGAGCTCGTTCACAACCCTGTGCCCTCCACCAAAGGATGGGCGACGGCGCGCGAGCGCTTTTACAGGTCACCGAGCGCAGAGGCAGCTCAGCTAGAAGTGTTACGGCACCCGGGCTATCCGACGTACCGGCCCGCTGAGTATGCGGGACTTTCTTTCGCGCGTAGCGAGACTTTGTCCTACCCGGACCGACCTAATCTCTTGGCGCTACCAGTCAATACCCTACAAGCTATGCCTCTCGAGTATTGACGGCAGGCATAATCCAGCCCTATGCAGGGACTTACCGGAAAAGTGTACACGTGTCTTGGACTAGGAAAATTCTGCTCTGTTATCTTCTGGGAGCCCTTTCGGCTCCCCCTATTTAATCCTATGCTTCTCATACAAATATCTAATGAAATGTAGTCGTTTCGGATCTCTACCGACCCTTCAGCTGAGTTCCGGCGACCGTTGAGCTCAGCGGCTGTCCGGATAGCATATCCGGACAGATCGCCGAGTACTTACCGTGATCCTTGGCTCCTAAGCTCTGCGTTATCAGACCGAGCCGATTCTTGACCTAAAGTAGGTCGGCGTATGGTCGAATCTGGAAATCCCTACACCACAACTGCCCCGGTTATGATACGAGCCGAGCTGGTGAGTGTCTTAATCCTTCATTTTGTTCTGCCACCGTTGGTCCTTACTCGGCTGATGACGTCTCACGGCTCCCCACCACCTTCTTTGGTACGTTCGTTGCTCCCGCTGTCACTCACTTGGCAGCTCCTTACTCTTCGCATGTTGTTCCAGCACAACCCGTGGCACCATCCTTCTTCTCCAACTCCTCGTCGAGGTGAAGGCGTGCCAGCTGAGTCGATTCCTCGACCCGTCGGTACTCGTGGGGTCAGCGACCGGCATGAAGCTGGGCTGGTCGACCTGACAACTTCCCATGAGTCTGACGCGGAGTCGGCAGAGTCTTCTCGCGTGCGCCTTCCTGGTCCACCGAGCTTGCCGGGCGACGCCACTTCGGGCGCCACCAATCAGCCAAGCTCGGCTGCTCCAGTGAGTCTTGACTCCCTTATGGCCAGAATTAACGAGCAAGGGCATGATCGCCGAGAAGAATTGACCTTCTTGGCGAGGCTCATGGCTTACGGATTTACTCGTTCCGTGGAGCCCTCCGATCCCGTGCAGTGGCGAGCGATTTTGCATGCTGCTTCCGCGGGGGAACTGTTGGATATCTTGAAAGGCAATTACGCCGCTCTTGATTATCCAAAGATCATCGGCGATCTCCAAGCTGACAATCAAGCTGCTCAGGAGGAGAACCGCGCACTGACTCGGCGACTGGACTCGCTTGCTCTCAGCAATGTCGACTTGTCAACTCAGCTCTCGTCGGCTCAACAGCAAGTGTCTCGATTGGAGGCTGCTGCCACGCAATCGGCTAATCTCCTCGCGTCGCTGCGAAAGGCTGTAGCTCTGAGTGAGGCTGTAGTTGCTTTGACGACTTCGGCGGGTTCTTCGTTTTCTGGTCCTCCGGTGACTTCGTCAGTCGCGGTTATTCGCCCACCGCCGATATCTTCATCCGATGTCGTGGCTTCACTGCCTGTCCCGGCTACGAGCGTGTGTGCCCCAGGCTCGACTTCGCCCATCTCCGCTGGGTTGCCCCAGTCGAGCGCACCACTCAGCGTCGTGCTAACGGTGGTTGGACGCTCCCAGTCGCCCTCTCGGGGTCTGAGCGTATCCACCATGCCGACTGACTTAGTGACTCCGGCCGTGAGTGTCCTCAGACCGTCTCTCCCTGTGACCACGGCCGTGTTGACGTCCCCATCTGGGCGCCCTATCCGGAGATCTGCTGCGACCGCCCGCACTGTGACTGCTCAGCTGCTTGAGGATCTCGACG
The DNA here is from genome assembly GCF_000142945.1 of Phytophthora infestans T30-4. Taxonomy (NCBI): domain Eukaryota; phylum Oomycota; class Peronosporomycetes; order Peronosporales; family Peronosporaceae; genus Phytophthora; species Phytophthora infestans. The sequence continues at coordinate 377,662 of NW_003303678.1, read as the reverse complement.
CGTCTGACGACGAGGTGTTAGGGCCTGGTGATGGTTCTGTACCGTCCACCGGCTCGACGAATCCTGCCGCTGGGTCGCTCTTGGATCCCATTTCCTTATCAGAGAACTCGGCTGGCAGTCCTTCAGGTTCCGACTCAGCGACCGCAGATGCTCGTCGTTCTGTCCAAGCGAGAAGTCTTCATGCGGCGATCTTCGGTTCTGACGACGAGATGAACGATGAGTCCTTGCCGCCGAGTGATCGCCACTCCTCGCGGCCTTCATCGAAGGATTCTGGTGACGGGACGAGTTCTGCCTCTGCGCCGGCTTCGGGGAAGCAGCAACATCGCAAACGTCGTGCCTCGTCGAGTCCTACCGGTCATCGGTCGAAGCGATCCAAGAAGCACAAGAAGCACAAGAAGCATCACAAGACGCACCGACACCACAAGCATCGGCAGCTTCCGTCGACTCCTGATCCAGCTCCGGCTCAGTCCATTCCGGCTGCTCCTTCGCCGAGTAGGCTCCCGGTTATATCGATTCTCTCTCAGCCGAGTTCGACTGCTTCACGTCCGGCTGTGGTCGCACTTCCCAGCGCTCTTACACTCCCGCTGGCGACGTTACGGAGTCGGGCCTCGCAAGCGGTGTCCAAGGATTGTCGCCTGACTCTTCACATGGCTCAACTCCGCGAGGTACCATTCATGCATTTCGGCTCAACTCGTTGTTGGAATGCATTATTGGATACACTGAGCGGAGGGGTGCAGATGGAGCTCGTAGGGGGCAAGAGTCGTGTTCCACCTACGCCGTGTTCTCTTGACGGCATTCGAGCTTTCATGGCCGTTTTCGACCCGAGCCATCCTTGTCAGCGTCTTCGGCGGATGCTCCCTGAGCTTCCTTTCTTCTTTTCTCCGTCGATACTGGAGGAAGCTCGGCGATGTTTGGCTTCTCAAACCCGGCCTCGAACTTTGATGCAAGTTCTTGGAGATATGTGGGTGAAGCTTCGTGGCGACAGTCCCTTGGACTCGGCGGGGAGGCCCATCCAGACAGATGGCCAAATGACTCGTTACTTCGTAGCTCTCTATGAGCGTCGTCATTGGATTGTCGAGTCGAGTGTGTTAATAAGTCTCCATCCTGACGTCAACCCGGCTGCCACGCCCGCCCAGCTTGCTGAGGTATACGAACTGTGGCTGGTGTACAAGCGCGAGCGCAAACGTCGTAGTGACACCTTGCGATCTTTGGTTGTTGCTGTCTACGACCAGCTTTACTCGGCGGTCACTCAGAAGCTCGGCGATGAACCTGCTCCACTGGTGGACGCAGAGGTCTATTTTTATCCGTCCGTTCCCCATTACTCTCCCGTTAACCTTTCGTGGGTTCCTTCCGGGAGAGACTGGGTCCAGTGTGCTCACGATGTGGATCTAGCCGAGCCCTGGCGAGCTTGGTGGCTTACTGACCCGGCGGTCCATCCGTACAATACTTGCTTCCACGCTCGGAACGTGGACTTCTTGGTTTTCGCTCCGCGCGGTATGGATCCTCAGGTTGTTGACGACGCGATTGAAGAAGATTTTGATCTTGCTGAACCAGCGCCTCCTGCCTATGCCCCGGGTGCTCCAACTCGGCTGAATCGTCAAGGCATCCATATCTTCACTGGGTCTTCGATCGGTGAGCTCGGCTCAGATGGCGAGAGTGCGTCTGATGACGACTCGGCGGACGATGGGTTGGGTTCTCCTAATCTCCGAGGCGCGTCTCCGAGTATGTCTCCGTTCGGCACCCCACTTGTAACGGAGTTACATGGTGTGGAGCACACAGGGGTACGAAGTACCCGGAGAGTTAACAAACTCTCAGTACATAAGTTGGAGAGTTAACAAGGTCTCTCAGTACGTTGGCTGAAAGCCACACGTTATGCATTTGATTAGGTTTAACTATGCTAGATAGTTAAAGAGATACATTTATCTCTAGGCGGCTTGGCCGCAATAATAGTAAATAAAACGCTTCTGGTTTTGAAGCATAAAAGTTAAGGTGTTAACTTTGAGCCCTGGTCTTGGGCTGTAAGTGTCCTTTGGATAAGGAACTTAGTATTAGTGACTCTTTGAGTCGAACGTCTTCCTCTGACGCTAAAGCTACGGCAGCCCCGCTGCAAGTGGTAGCACTTGTAGTCAATCCCGCTCCTGAGTCGGTTGACTATATCCTCTGCGAGGATGGAACACCCCGTGTTCGCGAATTTGCCCCCGGCGCAACAGGACGCGCTTACTAAGCTTATGTCCTTGCTTGGCCCGGAGGGCGTGGCTCATCTTGCATCGCAAGGTCCAGAGGCGGTCACTGCCAGGCTGGAATCGTTCTCCCGCTAGGAGAACGCGCTCTTGGAGCATGTCCAAGAGAAGATGAGCGCCGCAACGGCGGCGGCGTCGATGACGCGTGAAGAGTCTATGAGACTGAAACCGCTCATGGTGAGCGTAAAAACCTTCGAGGGGAAGGATGGAGAGAATCTCCTTCTCTGGACCCGTGAGGTCGAGATGGCCATGGGATCGGCCCTGCTCCAGTCTGAGCATCAGCGCGTGGCGCTGGCTATCTCCAGGCTTGGAGGTCGCGCTCGCGAATGGGCACTAACGTGCGGCACGTCTGTTGACGCTGCATTTCCCACTTGGGATCAGCTGAAGCAACAGCTTTCGCGCGTGTTCGCGCCGCCTAATCAGGCGTACCGTATCCGGTCAAAGTTCCTTGCTACCCGCCAGGGTAAGAAGGATTTATTGGACTATGTCCAAGAGTTGAGAACTCTTATCGCCGGAATGGCGGCGGACCCTCTTCCGGAACTGGTCAGCGTGACCGTGTTCATGGAGGGACTTCGTGTGAGCGCAGCTCGAACGGAAGTGTTCCGTGTACACCCTAACTCTTTTGAAGAGGCGGTGGATGTGGCATTGAATGCCGAGCACAACTTCAGGTCGGCGCGACCTGGTTGGAGCGCTGGTAGCGCAAGCTCTTCGAGCGGTCCAGAGCCGATGGACCTCAGCTATGCTGAAGATGAAGAAGCGGAGCTTCTTGCTGCGGAGCAGCGCGCCGGCATCCGTCGATGCTTTGTGTGCAATAGCACTAAGCACTTGAGGCTCTGCGCAAGAAGCGCGAGGCTCCGGCGAGCCAACCCTCCGGGTCATCGCCGGGAAACGGCAACTCCCAGTAGGCGCGGGGCGGCCTACTGGGGAAGAACTGAGTTCTGTTGTGCCTCGAAGAGGTAGAGGACAACGGGGCTCAGCCCCGAAGAGAGCTGAGCTCTCTTACGAGAAGAGTGTGTGCAAGCCGGGCTTGCTGGTCGTTTAAGCGAACGTGAAGGGCTTTGCAAAGCCATGGAGAGTCTTGATTGACTCGGGAGCCTCGGGCAACTACGCCCGTCGCTCCACCCTGAAAGGGAGTCAGCTGTATGCTGAGGCACTGGAAGTGCCAACGAGAGATACGATCTCTGTCCGTCTCGCGACGGGGACACTGGTAACTGTGTCGAAGGTCTCTGTCGACCTTGGAGTGAAGTTTGAGAACTTCGATAGCGTGGAACGCTGTTTGGTCTTAGACCTGGATGCGAGGTATGACCTCATCCTTGGCATGGCATGGCTGGAACGTCATGAGCCATGGATCGACTGGAAGTCGAAAACGCTGGGTGCGTCGCACCCTGCTCCTAGTGGAGCTTTGGTGAGTCATGAACCCACCTCTGCTAGGAAGCAGAAGCGCTTTTGGCGCGAGCACGAGGCCGAGGCGGCCGTAGTGCTGGACATTGGTATGTCCGAAATTGTTTGCAACGAGGTTGCTGTTTGCCCTGAGGGCGTACGTGGTGCGGCACGTTATCCGCGGAGCGGTGCAGGTCAGGTCAATGACCAACTGCTGGGTCCTGGTGAGGACGAGCGCGGAGTGGTGCGTAATCCACTGAGTGGTATGAATCTGGTCGATGACCTACCGCTGCGTGACCCGAGGGTCGCGGTCGACTGCGAGTCGAGGCATCATGGGCGTGGCCCAGGAGATGCAGGTGAAGTGACACCTAGTTCACTGTGTGAAGGTCAAGAACCTCTTAAGTGTCTTGCGAGACACTGTATCCTCTTCGAGGAGTGATGGTGCTGCTGCACCCGGTGGTGGTGACGGAGATGTCGCCACACCGCCCTCATCCGGCCGGGCTCGGTCGCGGAGGGAGAGGAGAAGGAGACGCAGGGCGTCTGTGACGTCTTCGACGTCGGACGATGTGTCCAACGTCACGAGCGGTGATGCTCCACGTGATTGCTGTGAACAGCTGTATACACTCGTGAACGGAGCGACGGGGGAGGTAGACGGCGATATCAGCCTTGATACTCTGCCCGCTGCAGATGCTCTGCTAGAGCTGGACGAGATGTCCATTGCCGAGTTCGGCGAAGCCTTAAAGGCAGGCGAGCTAGCCGAGGTGGTCTTGCTGGGACCTGAGGAGGAGTTGAACTCCTCATCCGTCGTGGACGACGCGGTCCTAGAGGACACCAAGAAGGCGCTGAGCGCAAGAAGTGGATCGGCGATCCTCAAAGATCCTTCGGATTCCTTCTACCCGGTGGTGAAGGAGTATGGAGACGTTGTCTCAAAAGACCCACCGACGGGCCTGCCTCCGGATCGAGGCGTGTGTCATGAGATTGACCTGGTTCCTGGAACCAAATACTGCGTAACAAGGCAATAACCTTTGCCGAGAGAGCAGTGTGACGTCATTGACGCAGTCTTCCGTGCGAAGCACGAGGCAGGGATGGTGCGTGAGAGTAAGTCTCCGCACTCGACACCCACGTTCTGTGTCAGAAAGCCGAACGGCAAGTGGCGCATTGTTCATGCTTTTAACAAGCTAAATGCGGCCACTATCCCGGCGCAAACGCCGATTCCTCGCAAGGATGTTCTGCAGAACAACATGGTAGGCCGTACGCTGTACAGCGCGCTCGACTTGGTCGATGGCTACTACCAATTGCTCATGAGAGCGAGCGACATTCCGCTGACAGCGGTGAGTACTCCGAGCGGTATGCTCTGGGAGTGGCTGGTGATACCCCAGGGGCTGTCGAACGCACCAGCAACGTTCAATCGTCTTGTGACGTAGCTGTTTAGGCCCCACCGGGCGTACGCTCAAACGTACTTTGACGATATATTCGTCCATAGTCGTGCCGAGCACGGAAAGTCAGACGTGGATAACCACATTGACCACTTGCGAGCGGTGCTCGAGTGCATGCGCACTAATAAGTTGTCTGCCAACTTGGACAAGTGCGTCTTTGGCGCGGAGGAGATACCTTTCCTCGGGTGCTTCATTGGGAGGCGTGGCTTACAGGCAGATCCTGCCAAAGTCAAGGCCATCGTGGACTGGCCGGTTCCCAAGAACCAAAAAGACTTACGCAAGTGGCTAGGCTTAGCCAATTACTTGCACAAGTACAGTGCGAACTACGCGGAGATGGCTCGGCCATTATCAGATCTCCTTAAGAAGGACGCACCATGGTGCTGGAACGTCGAGCACGACGGAGCCTTTGAGGCTGTGAAGGAGAGCCTTCTCCAGGCTCCGATCCTTGCGCTACCGGACCCGGATAGTCCGTTTAGCGTCGTCTGTGACGCCTCCGATTTTGCAATCGGTTGTGCTTTACTACAAGCAGACGCCGAAGGGCGTGAACGCGTGATCGCGTTTGAGTCTCGCCAGCTCAAAGCTGCAGAGAAGAACTATCCAGTTCATGACAAAGAGCTACTTGCAATGAAGTATGCTCTAGTCAAATTCAGGGTACACCTGCTAGGCTCTAAGCCTTTTGTGATCTTTACTGATCATGCGTCGCTACGCACTGCGACACAGTCGCCTCATCTCTCTCAGAGAATGGCAAGATGGCTTTCCTTCTTTGCCGAGTATAACTTCGAGGGGAAGTACAAGCCGGGGCGGCTTAATGTAGTGGCCGATGCGCTCTCGCGCAGGCCGGACTACGAGTTAGCTCATGTCACGACAGTGACGTCGTCAGTGCCTGACTTGATACGCGGAGCGTATGCACAAGACGACATGTGCGTAGCGCTGCTACGGGCTCTTGGGAGCGAAGAGCTTAAAGACTCGGACAAGGAATTGTCTGGGCGCTTACGCGCGAGGCTGCATCGATACTCACTCGATGGCGGCCTGCTGTACTACAGCACCGACGCTGAGGATAACCCTCGTGTAGTCGTTCCTCATGATGAGGATCTAAAGTATCGAATTCTCTATGAGGTTCATGATACGCCCGTGGGCGGGCACTTAGGTCGGGAGAAGACCTATGGCTCGGTGAGCTCGATGTACTGGTGGCCCAAGATGTATAAGTGGGTCGGCACCTATGTACGCACGTGTGAGACGTGTCAACGGACAAAGTCCGCGCCGAGCACGGCAGCGCCATTGGCGAGTTTGCCTGTCCCCAAGGGATGCTGGCAGTCCATGAGTATGGACTTTGTGTTTGGCCTTCCCAAGGATAAGGCGGGAAACACAGGTATATGGGTCTTTGTAGACCGATTGAGCAAGATGGCTCATTTAGCGGCAGTGCCGGACACCATTGATGGTGAAGGTACAGCTTTGCTGTTTTTAGACCGAGTCTTTCGCCAACATGGCTTGCCTGAGGCAATTGTCTCAGATCGAGATCCGCGCTTCACCGCGAAGTTCTGGACGTCCCTCTTCAGAGTGCTCGGCACTCGTTTGGACATGTCCACGGCGGACCATCCGCAGACCGATGGTCAAACCGAACGCGTGAATCGCGTTGTGGAGGATACCCTCCGAAGCGTATGCGCTGAGGCGCCAAAACGCTGGAGCCAGATGCTCCCACTCGTTGAGTTCGCATTAAATAATGCAGTGCACGCCTCGACAGGCTACACTCCGTTCTATGTGAACGGCTTGGTTAACCCTCGCGTCCCACTGACGCCGCCACGCAGTGGCTCAGGGCTTGGTGGGAGAGGGATAGCCGAGCGGCTAGCTGATGTCAGCCCTGTTGCGGTTCGCAAGCAAGTCGATGACTTTGTCTCTTTGAGACTGAGCGTAATGCGTCAAGTACGCGACGCTATGGCTGAAAGCCAAGACACGCAGAAGGAACATGCAGATGCCAAGGGCAGAAGCAATGTTGAGAGGTTTGAGGTCGGTGACCAAGTTTTATTAAACGCTAAAAACCTACCTACTCATGCAGTGTCTGCAGTCTTCAAGACGAAGTTAAGACCTCGGTTCATAGGACCGTTCAAGGTCGTGGCCAAGAAGGGCCTAGCGTATACGCTCAACCTTCCGAAGAAGATGCGCACGCATCCGGTCTTCTATGTCGGCTTGCTTAAGCCATACCAAAACCCTGCTCAGGTGAGCGCGGAGGCGTTGGCACCAGCGGTGGCTGGGCCACGGACAGCTGCAGGGCAGCAGGTGGTAGAGCCACGGGAGGCTGAACGACAGCAAGTGGTGGATCCACAGATGGCTGATCAACAGCATGTGGCAGAGCCACAGGTCGCGGAGCGAAGTGCTCGAGATGCAGGAGCAAGGCAAGCTGAACGTTCAGCCGAGCAGCTGGACGCTCAAGGTCCGAGACCTGGTTGTGAGTCAACAGTGGTGGCTCTAACCTATCCACAAGGTGGATCATCTCTTCGAGATCGACCGATGGACGATGAACGGGAACGTTCGCGTCGTGGACGCCGGCGTCATATGGACGCAGACGCCGTTCCGGCAAGTGCTGACTCTCCCCGCGAGAGCCCAGCTGAGGCAAGGCCTCCTCCTGCTCTGCTCGATGAGCATGGTGAGCTCCACTTTCACGTGGAACGCCTTGTGGCGTGGCGTAGACGCCAGGGTCGTACCCAGTACTTAGTGAAGTGGAGGGGTTACCCTCACTCACAGAACTCATGGGAGTTTGAGGTTATCCTCCGGCAAGATTGCCCTGACGTCGTTGACGCTTACGACCGGGCACATCATGTGCCGAAGCGCCACCATGGCGTGCGACAGCGTCGCCAGGCGCTGGGCGCCTCCCACTAGGGTGGGGAGAGAGGCAGGGTCACTGAGTTGCCCTCGGGGCTCTGGCCCGATCCCCCGCAGGACCTCAGCTTGTATTGTATCATCCGCTTTTCTCAGCGGGGAGCAAGAAAGGTAGAGAAACCTGCAGGCTGGGGCCGCCCGTAGCTTTTAGCGTCAGAGGATGACCCTTGGACTCAAAGAGTCACCTAATACTTAAGTTCCTTATCCAAAGGACACTTACAGCCCAAGACCAGAGCTCAAAGTTAATACCTTAACTTTTATGCTTCAAAACCAGAAGTGTTTTATTTACTATTATTGCGGCCAAGCCGCCTAGGGGTAAATGTATCTCTTTAACTATCTAGCATAGTTAAACCTAATCAAATGCATAACGTGTGGCTTTCAGCCAACGTACTGAGAGACCTTGTTAACTCTCCAACTTATGTACTGAGAGTTTGTTAACTCTCCGGGTACTTCGTACCCCTGTGTGCTCCACACCATGTAACCCCGTTACACTCTCCCCCACTAAGATGAGAACATTCCGTTCTCGAAACTCTCCTCAGCGAGGTCACGTCTTGTTAAGACGGCGGAGGTTACTACACCTCACACCAGCGTTGTACAGCTCCGTGAGCTCACAAACGCCTACGCATCGTTGATGCCCAACTTCTTGTCGTCGGCCCACGGCCCAATGCTCCAAGCGCAGCGCGCATCTTGCTCTCAAGCGGTCTCAGACCTACGCTCGCGCTCCGCGCCTACTCCAAGAGCTGCAAACCGCTTAGAGCAATGCTCTTGACTCATTCGAGTCGTCGACAACAGCT